>NW_024115646.1:0-16211 GCF_003073215.2 Triticum urartu
GTTGGCTGCGGGTGATGGGCGGAGCGTGGGTGCCGGAGGGTTGTGATCGCCGGGGTCCATCACTTGCCCAGTCCTCGTACTGGCCGGCGGCGGCGGCGTCCACGGACGTCGTATCCTTCTTGAAGGCTCCGTCGCCGTGCTCCCACTCCTCCGTGTGGCTCTGGGTGAAAACTTGATCTTCGGATCGGACGGTGGCGGCTATCTGTGGTCGTACCCTTCTGGGAGGCACCGTCCTGGAGTCCTTGCTTCGTCATTGTCCGTCTCACCCCTCCTCGGTGGCTCCAAGTAGCTAGTTTGCTTGGTTGTCGTCCGAGTGGTGTGTCGGTGCCCGGCACCTTTGTATCTTGCCTTGGGTGTGTGTTGTGTGTCGTGGTGGGTGTGTTTGTATCAGTTCGCTCGGATGTATGTGGTGATGTTTGCTTTATAATATAAAGCGGGGGGCAACCCTTTTTCGGTAAATTCCCACAACACTTCCGACTGATTTTTCAGCCATTCATACCTCTGTTTCCTATTAAAGTAGTGGTATACGATCTAAATTCTAGTCTAGTTCCATGTAGTGTGGCATGGCCATATGAGATTTAAATTCAAAGACCAAGAGTCATCTTCAAATTTAGAATAATGGTATTATATATCCTCAATGTGTCTCTGATCCTTGGTTTTCTCAAACCAATAATTGGAATGTATCTCTGATCGCACTCATTTGGTAGTGTTAGTTTCTCAAATTCCTCTTTATCGAAAAAGGGTTTCCCCCCGCTTTGTATTCCAAAGCAAACCATCAGCAATGTTCGACTTGCATGTTTTCTCCTCAAAGTCGGGCGGTTGGAAGGAGAGGTCTTTTATTCGAGAAGGGGAGGCTGCCGGCACTGTTTCTGGAATGAGGCGGCATTTCGACTGGTCTGACGACAAACGTCATGCCGTCTACTGCAGGGGCGCACTTTACATCCACTGCAAAACTGATTTCATAATGAGGTACCTAATTGCTCTTTAGAAATCAGTTTTTTATCAGTTGCTTATTGATTAATTTTCTTCCATGTCTACATGCTTTCTTAGCATGTTCATCAATGATATGTTTTGCAGGATCTGTTTGTCAAATGATAAGTACCAAGTAATTAAACCACCCATGGATCGTGAACCGGGCGAGTACCAAAAGTTTCATCTCGGACGATCAGAGAAAGGGGTGTACCTTGCAATTACTACTTTTGAAACGTCTCGTCTTATGGTTTGGGTCCTTGAGCAATCGTGTGGCCACACGAATTGGGTCTTGAAGCATAACAATTGCCTTACACCCATTGTACAAGATGATCTTCGTCCTGTTCTTGGAGCATGGGTCTTACAAGATATCAACTTCACTGAGTATCTCAAAAGAATGCAAGGAACGTAATGAACATGGCCACAACTTGGAATGCCTAATGGAAATGAAATTGGAGTTGAACTCCAGCAAGAACGAGCTAGTGGAAGAAAAGTTTGAATGGGACTCTGAAAATGACAACATTCTTCGCAAGGGACATATGGGTGACGGTCGTGGATCTGGATACTTTGATATCCTTGGATTTCATCCATATAAAGAGGTTGTCTTTCTGCATCAATCAATATGCAGAGGGTTGGCCTATCATTTGAAAGATTCAAAGGTTCAGGACCTTGGCTACTTATACCCAACAACTTGTCATCTAGCATTGGGGGCCGAGCGTTTCATAACTGATTCATTCCCATACACACCTTGTTTGATAGAACTGCAGAAAGCAACAAGAATGTAGAAGGCCATCCCGGAGACTTGTACGATGGTTGGGACCTAATTGACCATCGGAATAAATGATCTACTCATGTTTATGGCCTGGTTCAATCTTATTAGCAACATTGAATTTATATTTATCCTTTTAAGTAAAGTTTTCATGTTTTTGATTGCGGTTGTGAGAACATGGAACCTCAAACTGTATCATTGAAAAAACATATATAGTTGTTTAGTTGTTCTGTTACGTTATCCATTTCGTTGTCTATTAAACTATTGAACAATGTCTATGTATTTTTTATTCTGTTTCATCTACTTTGGGCTCCTGCTCTGCCTATATTACGTTATTTCTTTTGATCTTAAGCTTCCCCAGAAATATGCTTAGATTGCGGTGCAATTAAGCTACAGTGGGGGTGAGAGCAGCTCTAACAAACTGTTTTTCCTATTACTTCCATCCATGTAATTTTGGATTATTTTCTGTCCTGTGTTGAGTCTGTAATGCCCGTGAACTTCAGCTTTGCCGTGGTGGAAACACTCTGAGCAAGGCTTACTGGAATGGGAGGGAAGAGAAATGTAAGGCGCTTGGGCCTTGGAGGGTAAGCAGTATCATTTGTTTGAAATTACCGTTCCTAGTCGGAGAGCATTTCTATTAGCCTCTCCGAGAAGTTTGGGAAACTGCTCGGGAGTAGCTTGCGACTTCGAGCATGTAGAAACTCTTCAGCTAACAAATTAAGTGGGCCTGAAGCCTGCCCTATATATGTTTACATTCTATTCTTTATTATTTCTCTGAATTAGTGAAACATTTTAAAGCTAATTCTGCATTGAGATATATTGTAACTACTCTTACTATATACTCCC
Source organism: Triticum urartu (assembly GCF_003073215.2). NCBI lineage: Eukaryota > Viridiplantae > Streptophyta > Magnoliopsida > Poales > Poaceae > Triticum > Triticum urartu. Next base: position 2,585 of record NW_024115646.1, read on the forward strand.
TCCGTCCGAAAAAGGTTGTCCCTCAAATGGATGTATCTAGAACAAGCTTAGGACAAACTTTTTTGGATGGAGGGAGTATCAGATATATTTGCGTTTTTGAAATAAGCTGCCACTAATGTTATTGGTTCTAGAGCATTGATTGATATAATCATCTGAAAGTGCGAGTTTTTTCAGAAGTGCTTACTCTTTTGAGATAAAGTGGATGCTTCTAATTTCTCTTACTCTAGATGTGATGAAATGCTTAGACTTTCAGATCAGCAAGTGTATGTCACACGCTTGAATATTTTGTTAGTCACACATTTTGTGACCACCTCAATAGTTTGAACCATGAAGTCTTTGCATACTGTACATGTACAAATTTATCGTTAAGAATCATGGTAGGAAATTAATGAATTGATGATGGCATTATATTAGTATTCACTGTTGGAAATGCTAGCTAATTGCGGGAGTGTTTGACAAAAAACTATCAGAATTGAGGCTTCCGTCCCACAGAACTACCACTTTTTTAAAAGTGGCTGATAACTACCAAAAAATTGGAAGCGCGTGACTAAAAACTACCAAGTTGACGAATTGACCGTTTTAGAGCGTTTAAACCCGTTTCTGACAGCAGTGGCCCACATGTCAGGTGGACGCCAGCGGTAACGGCTAACGGCGCTCCCCCCCACCGCCCGTGAGGCCCGGCCGTCGCGGTCGCACCTGGTCGGACCAGGACTAAGCTGGCCGACCGGGCCGCTCGTCCCCACGCTCCCTCACTCTTCCCCGAGCTCTTCTCCTAACCCTAGCCGGCGGCGTTCATGGCGGCGGTGGATGCAAACTCCGGCGCCGAATCGCTTGGAGGCATCCCCCCAACATGGTGGGAGGCGATGTTGCTGGCTTCTCGGAGGTTGATAACTGGCTAGGCAGCACAAGCTTCGTGGTTCCACAGCCTTCCCAACCGCAATCTCAGCCGTCCCAGATGTCGGTGAGGCCGCCTTCGGTTGTAGTACCGTCGACGAGAAGAAGCGTAGGTCGAGGCCGGCGCAAGGTTCCTCGTCCTGCTGGCGGAACGAGGTATGGCATCTGATTTCTCATAATGTTTATGTAATTTTAGGATAATTTTAGAAGCATGATATATAGGCTAGTTGTACACTTAGATTCAGATTACAACCCTGTTTGTGCATAAATTGAAATCTGTTAGCAACCTTAACATTGCGTTGTGTTTTCAGTGAATCCAAGCTGTCAGAGAACTGAAAAATAGTTAACTGTGAGAAATCTTAATATTTTCCAGGCCGTTTAATTATAACTATCTTAATCTATGTTGCAGTATTGATGACCCAAAGTGGGAAATTTGGTTTCATTTTCTAGCCAGAGAATCTGTGGTTAGAAGAATTTACCAGTCAGACATATCATATATTACTCTGATTTCTCTTATTGCGTCTGAGGGCTGTGGAGCTGATGATTATATGTACTATGTTGTTGATGAGGAGAAAGGAATAGAAGGTCTAGATCATGTTGGTTGTGAAGATGATGTGCAGCAGAAGTTGATCCAATTAGATAAGGAAAAGATTGTGAACATACGAGTTGTCAGAGCAGATGAGCCTTCTAATGCAGATGAAAATAGAGATAGTTATTTTGCTGAACATTGTATTAACACACAACAAAATTGCACGAAGCTGGTGGATGCAACCAAAGACAGAAAGGATGAGCTTAAGAAGAACAATCTTCAGAGAGAAGCTGACCTTAACCATTTTGAAGGTGACACTGATGTGTCTGAATTTCTTTCTGATGAAGATGGCAACAATGTGGAATTACATACAGGCTCCTCCTCTGAAGAAGAAGCTGCAAAACAAAATAGATCAATGGTCCAGAAGCTGAAGGCAGTGAGAAATCCTGGTCCAACAAGTAGATCACACCATGAGGTTGAGAAGAAGGAAAAACCAGACTGGTTTCCTGAAGCAGATGAATTTTGTTTTCCTAGTGATCCTGGAATTAGTGATGAAGAAGATGAGATTGAAGGAGCTTTCAAACTACCAAGTGGTAGGAAGAGAAGGTTGAAGAAGATGAAGGAAAGGGTATGGTTCAATGAAAAGCTTCCAGATCCACAAGAACAGTTTTGTAAGGGGTTGTGCTTCACCAATGTTTATGTGTTCAGAGATGCACTTAGGGATTTCCAGTATCACAGAAATGCCCCTGATAGGATTATTGTTTGGTGCTCAGAGAGAGCACATGGATGTGATTTTTATATCTGTGCCTCTAAGATAGCTCATGAGCAAACTTTCTGCATCAAGAAGTGTGATATGCTGCACACTTGTGGAGCATGTGCAAAGAACACAAAGGTTACTACAAAGTGGTTGTCCAAATCAGTACAACCAGCACTGAGAGATGACATTAGAGCTCCTGTGGATGCATTAATAAAAAAGACTAAGACTAAGTTTTCAGTTGATGTTTCAAGAAGTGTGGCATATAGGGCAAGGAGGATGGCTGTTGATGTGGTGCAAGGTGCCCACAAGCAACAATACTTGAGACTGAGGGATTATCTTCAAGCTGTTCTTGACACAAACCCTGGGAGCGGATGTATTGTAACAACGTTTGTTGACCCAGAAAATCCTGCACCCACTCCTAGATTCAAGTACATGTTCTATTGTCTGGCAGCATCAAAGGAAGGGTTTCTGAATGGTTGCAGACCATTTATAGGTAATTGTTGTTGAATTTACTGTTCTGAATTTTGGGTCATATTTGGCCTGTAGCTAATGTTTTACTGCATCCAGGGCTTGATGGGTGTTTCATCAAGTTAACCACTGGACAGCAAATTCTTGCTGCCACAAGAAGGGATGGCAACAACAACATCTACCCCATAGCTTTTGGTGTGGTTGACAAGGAAGATGGAGAAAGTTGGACTTGGTTTTTAACTCAGCTGAGATGCTGCATTGGTAGTGGTAACAAATTTGGAACATACACAATAATATCTGACAGGCAAAAGGTTAGCAAGTAAATCATTGATGCTATAGTATAGTACTTCATGGAATTATTTCAGTGTGTTCATGTGTGACCCTGTTTTCTGAATGTATAGGGGTTACTTAAGGCAATAAATGAGGTGTTCCCTGATTCACCTCAAAGATTCTGTCTTAGGCACATATATGCAAACTTTCAAGCAGCTGGGTATAGAAGCAAAGAACTAAAGCAGTGTGTTGACTAGACTAGCTACTCTTACACTAGGCATGGGCATGAATTAGGGATGGCAGCTCTGAAAGCACAGTCTGAGGATGCTTGGAAATGGCTTAAAATATAGAAGTCTCTGCTTGGGCTAGGTATGCTATGGATCATACTTGCAAAATAGATCTAGTTGTGAACAACCTTAGTGAAGTCTTCAACAAGATGATACTTGATGTTAGAGCCAAACCAATAAGGACAATGTTTGAAGGGATTAGAACCAAGCAGATGATAAAGAGGCAGAAGACTAGGGAGAAGTTGCAGACATGCAGGTGGACAATCACACCAAATTACTCAGAGATTTTAGAAGAGAACAAAAAGTATGCCAAGCACTGCCAGGCTGACAGAGCTGGTGAGACAATTTGGCAAGTAACAAGCAAAGAAAACCAATATTGTGTGGACATGGAAACATGTACATGTGACTGCAAGAGATGGGACATGACAGGTTGTCCTTGCAGTCATGCCATATCTGCATTGACAAAGCAAAAGCTCCATCCTGAAGACTATGTTAATGAATTCTTCAAGAAGCCACTGTACCTGGAGGCATACAAAGCAATAATTTTCCCTGTCCCTGGTCCAGATTGCTGGCCTGATACAAACACTCCAGATATCCAGCCTCCTGTGTTCAAAGAAAAGGCAGGGAAAAAACAGACAGCAAGGAGGAAGGGTGAGTTTGAGGTTCCAGCTCCTAGAGACACTAGTAGGATGGGTACTATCACCTGTGGAAATTGTGGTTTGGAGGGACATAGGTATACAAATTGCAACAAGACTCTAAGGCATAGGCTTCAGATGAGGAAGACAGGACATTAGGTAATTTTTCTGAACCTCTTATAAAAATTTCAGTTCCTCTAGACATACTTTTTCATCCAAAAATAATTTTTAAAAGAAATGTTATGTGTTACAAGCAGGAAAACAGGGCAGTTTATGAAGACATAGCTGGTTCATCTAGAACAGTTCCTCTTGCAACTGCAAGAACCACAACAGTACCTGCTACAACTCCATCTGCATCTGCACCAGCCCCTTCTGCATCTGGCCCAGGCCCTTCTGCATCTGCACCAGGCCCTGCACCAAGAGCTAAAAGAGGTAGGCCTAAAGGTAGAGGGAGGACTCATGGATTTACTGCTCCAAGACTTGCAAGCACTTCAGATAATCAAGTTGGGACCAAGAGGAAGAGAATGACAAGCTCCAAATTAAAAGGTTATTTCTATTACAGTGGTAACTACTGAAGTGACAGGTAAGCTGAGATGAAACCTGTTATGTGGTCAAGTTGTCTGAACCTATTATGTGGTCTGAAACCTGTTTGGTACTTTCTTTATTTGTTTGAACCTATTATGTGGTCTGAACCCTATTTGGCACTTTCTGAATTTGTCTGAACCTATTCTGTGCTCTGAAACATGTTTGGCTATTTCTGAATTTGTCTGAACCTGCTCCGTGCTCTGAAACATGTTTGGCTATTTTTGAATTTGTCTGAACCTGTTCTGTGCTCTGAAACATGTTTGGCTATTTCTGAATTTGCCTGAGCCTGTGAAAATGGGCCTTTGATTGGGCTTTGTTATTGGATCAAACTCCCGAAGCCTTCCGTGTTGTCTATAAGAAGGCGAACCCTCTCTCCCCCCCCCTACCCAAAACCTAGCCGCCAGCACCACTACAACCCAGCCGCCAGCCAAAGAGATGGATCCCAGCCATGGAGAGGTTGTTGATGACCAGGAGGAGTTGGGTAGGGCAGCAAGAAGGGTTGCAAGAGAAGAAAGGAGGGCCCATCGACATGAGCGACGGCGACGGCTGGCTGCTAGAATCATGGCAGAACGCAACTCCAATGACGTGAGGCAGTTCAACGAGGTGTTCCCAGCTGGAACCAACATCACTGATGAGCTGATCATTTGGTGGGCTAGAGAGAGGGCAAACTTCCATCGATATCAAGTCACCAGGGCGAGGTGGAGTAGAATTCTTGATTCGGCGTGGTGAATCTATTCTCACTAATGCTTGCTATGGATTTCTCTCTTGAATAAATGTCAGCTTGTATGAATTCTTATCAATTTCTCTGAATGTATGCGAAGTTAACTGAATTTTCTTAATTTGTGCTCTGTAATTGTTTGTGCGTGGTGGTTCATGGTAGTTAATATAGGTCTAGAAGCATTCACACACAAGTAGTAGTGGCCAGTCATGTCTTTAAAGCCAACACCCAAAACGTGTAATCTCCACTTCTCCTCTCTTTCTTTCTACTCGACCATTAGCCTATCCAACTTCCCATCCAAAAAACCACCTTCACGCCGGCGATGGCATTTGGAGAGAGTTGGCATAGGGCCCTATGGGAGTTATGTGCCGGCGATGCCAAGAAGCTGCAGTATGCGCGTGAGGTGAGTTCTTGGTTCAGCGGCCCTACCATGCTGCAGAACCAATCGTTCGCCGTCAGGGCAGCCGCCAAACACGACGAGAGGGGGGCTGACCTCCATCGCCCCTTGATTGAAAACCTCATCTGGGCAATGGGTGAAGCTAGGGATTCGCCGGCCCCTTTTCAGCGAGCTCGTTGGTATATGTACTAAGACCGCCTGAATCTGCGTCCGGTGGATCACCTAGCTGAACGCATAGTGCCAGTGCTGCCCCTCATGAGGATGATGGAGATGCAGCCAGAGCAAGCGCTGCCAGAGCTGGAGCGGCCACCAATGCAGGAGGAGGAAGCATGCTCATCTAGCAAGAAAAACAAGGCCAAAAAACAGAGCATCCAAGGTCCTGTTCGTCGTTCAGAGCGTCTTCGTCTGCTGCGTTAGTACTTAGGATGCTGCAATGTAGATGATGCTGCTGCAGTGTATGATCTACCTGTTTTAAGTTTAGCAACTTAGATCAATTGTATGTGATCCTGCGAAGTACTATGTTTTAAGTTAGCATGGTTGATCTATGTGAATGAAACCTGCTCTGAACTACCTCTGAATCTGAATTATTGTGCATTGCCTCTAAATCTGCACAAGTTTCTGTCAACTTTAAACAGCACAAGTTTCACCACGCAATAACTACAGCACAACTACCACCAAGTCTCACTGAATTCAACTTCTTTACTGCATCACTCCACCTCTCTTTACTACATCTCCTCTTTCTTCAACTACTTAACATCAGCCTCACTGGATCCACAGCTTCACCTCACTCGCCACTTCTCTCACAACCACATCCTCTCTTCACCCATGGTTGGTTCCTCCTCCACACCAGACCCATGGCTCAACCCATTCCCCACTGGCAAGGGCTGGGTTGCCATGCTATTTGGTTCGGCGCGCGGTGACCAAGATCTATCCCTGGACTACATGAAGATAGCTACGAGATACAACAGCGCGGATGGACTAGTAGATGCTGCTGACCTAGTCCAGAAGAAGGCGACGCCTCAAGAGAAGAAGTGCATGCAGCAGAGCTATGGAACTAAAGGTAAGGGTATCCTGCCCATCGACACTCTACTATTGGCAATGAGAGAGGCAGAGTCCTCCGATGATGGCCAGCGTAAGCGATGGGAAGCCCGCCGCTATGTTGCTCCGACACAAGCTGCAACTGATGTAGCAGTGCAGGAAGAGGACGACGACGACTTGCAGATAGTTGCGCCACCTGCAGAGCAGGCTCGCCGTCGTCCCCCTCCCAGCATCGCCATCGACGAAGAGGAGGAAGTGCAGAAGCAGACAGATCCAAGGCAGATCAAGCAAATCATGCGTCGCTCTGCACGCTTAGCAAATCCTAAAGATGAGCAGTAGATCCAATGTTATTCAAGTTGGCTAAGTGAACCTATCTCTGAAACCTGCTCTGAAGTTAATGTTAGCTATTTCAGTTTCGTCAGTGTTCACAAGTTCAGTATCGTCAGTTATGTTTGTCTGAAACTTGATGTGCATGTATGTGCTATCTATGTTAGAGAGACTATGTGTTATCTATGTTACAGAGAATATGTGCTATCTCTGGTGTATCCAAGATCAGATAATTCTATGTGCTATCTATGTGCTATATATAGGTCAGTACTGGATGGAACAGATTATGAAAACAAATATAGAAATTTAACATCATCATGGACTATAGTTCATAAGCTAACTTACTATCCATACTTGGCATTACAACTTGGAGTTCATAGGCAGTTAATATCTTAAAGCATTACAGATCACATGCAGTGCCATGGGCACCACAAAACAAATCCCCAAAATGATCTGAAACCAGGACAGTTCATAGGCAGTTCATATATAGTATTATAGCTAGCTAAGTGCATATTTGCATCAGATAACATAGCAAGGCCAGTTATATATATAGGCCTCATATATACTTCCCACCCAGACCTGCCACTTCACTCCTCCATCACAACTTCCTTGATCTTGTCCAGCTTTTCCTTGCACCCATGACCAACCTTCAGGAGCTCAGCAATGACATTCTCCGGCTTCTTCTTCTCTTCTTTAAGGTGGTCTCTGTCCACCTCTATCTCCTTCATGGCCTTCCTAGTGTTTTGGATTATAGCAGCTTGACTCTGAAGGATGCACCTCTGTTCTTTTTTGAGCTTAAGCTTCTCCATTTGAAGCTCAATCTTTTCCTGCTCCTCAAGTTTCCTCTTCTTCTCCTTCAGTTCATTGATTGCCTGGCTTGTGCAATCCATGTCATGAGATTTGATTCCATCCTGATAATCAAACAACTTGGACACATCATCCACCAGCTGGCTATACTGATTGGCCAGAGAATCAAGCTCCTTATGCAGTTTTGCAACCTCTGTCCCATGAGCCTCATTATCCTGGGCTCTACCAAGGTTCTGCTCATGATACATATCCCAGAGCTTGGTTAAGCACCTTTGCAGAATTACAGGCCAGGGGGCATCTACCCACTCCAGAACACCAGAGTTCACACCATCCTGAAAATCAAATTATATTTCCAGTGAACACCACAGATAACAAGCAAATTCAGAATAACAAATCATAAACACATGTGCTATACATAGGTACACTAGCTAGCTCTATACTCAAAATACAACACATCAATATGTTTCCAGTGCTCCCTGCTACAAGTACAATATTCAGACATACATAAGTTTTCACACTTAAGGAAAATTCAGAAAAACAACAACTAAACGCTACTCTGTTTCCACTACATAGCAGAAAAACAAGGTAATCAAATCCACACCAAGTTGGTCCATTACCTCAGTAGCACATCCGATGAATCTCCTGCCAGTGTCAGTGCCTTCAAATGCCACAAACTTGCCTGCCCTCTGCCTGTGCAAGATGCACCTTCTGTCAGATTCAGTCACAAGCCCACAGAAGCTTGGGTCTATCACAGTGTCAGGAGTTTGCTGCAGCAGCAAAAACATATATGTATCAACTACAGCTCACATATATGAACTTAAATGGAAGAAATCTCGATTATCTTCAAACCCTAACCCTAGAACACAGGAAGGAGAGGAGAGGATACAGTTAGCTGACTTACGAAATACTCCATCTGCATGCTGCTGAACTCGCTCATGAACTTGTCATCGTCGTCCGAGGTCTCGTTACTATTGGGCCAGGACGGCATGGTCGGTCGTGGCGTCGCCGGAGAGCGAGAAGAAGCAGAGCAGAGCAAAGTGGGGAGTGAGCTCGGGGGAGAGTGAGGGAGCAGGTGGGGACGAGCCCGGTCGGCCAGCTTATACCTGGTCCGATGCGGCCCGGTCCGACCAGGTGCGACCGCGACGGCCAGGTCTAACGGCTGGGAGGGGGCTGCGAGGGAGCGCCGTTAGCCGTTACCGCTGGCGTCCACCTGACATGTGGGCCACTGCTGTCAGAAACGGGTTTAAACGCTCTAAAACGGTCAATTCGTCAACTTGGTAGTTTTTAGTCACGCGCTTCCAATTTTTTGGTAGTTATCAGCCACTTTTAAAAAAGTGCTAGTTTTGTGGGACGGAAGCCTCAATTCTGGTAGTTTTTTGTCAAACACTCCTAATTGCGGTGCTACTACACATTATTGATTTACTTAGTTTTCTCTTAAATGTTTTTTGCGGGGACTTAGTTGTTTAATTCTTAGAAATGAATAGTTCGATCAATTCTTCCCATTTCTATGATGGCTTGTCAGGTTACGGTGGAAAACTATTAGTAAATGAGTAGTTCCAATTATGGCATTTGGTAGTCTCAAGCGTTTGTATTATACAGTTTGTATATTGTCACCTACCTACAGTATTTGGTTCTTCGTTTTCGTCTGTGCTACTTTTTTTCTGATCTTAATTCCAAATTGTTTCCACCCTTTGCTAATCACCGCAGCTCCGAAGGACGGCACGGCACGGTACGAGAGGCCCAGCCCTTGCAACAACACATGCATGCTGCCTAGGCCGTTTGGTTGGCGCCGGCCGCCGGAGATTCAGATTCAGATTCCGTTTTGTTTTATTTTCTTTTCTTTTATTCTGTTGTATCTTTGTTTCCTATTGTTTTAGTTTTTGTAAAATATATACTTGGCATCTAATTTAGTATTTCAATTTAGTCCCCAAATAATTTAGTTTGATATTTTATTAATTAATAAAGGCATTTAAATAATTAGGTTTGCTACTATTTAAATCTTTTTAGTGCAGTTAAGCATTTCATAAAAGTTTGGTTTCACCACCATAATCACCTATGCATTATCTGGCATGACCCGAACATTTTAGTTTCATTGTTTGAAAAAACTTCCGTTGTTTGCCTGATTTTTAATTTGAATTCGAATCGGTTTCGAACTAACGTCATCATGGCCACACCACCTTGACCCTCCATAATTGTGGGACCCACCTAGAAAAAAAAGAAAAAAAACTCTCTCCGCCCATGCTCGAGTTTCCCTCCACAGAGCTGTAGCCGCCCCCGACGAACAGGGGCAGGAGATTCCCATGATCTGCACCAATGGACAGGCGCCAAATCCACCCCCACCACGAGTTGCGTCCTCCCCAACCCAATCTGATGGGGAGATGCCACTCCCCTTCTGCACCCATCACCGAGGCGAGCGCCGACAGCAAGCACCACCGGAGCGCTACGACTCATCACCTCGAGCTAGTCCTCTCTTCGATCTTGAGCCACCCAATGTGCTGCGATTTGATTTCCTGCAATTTCGACCCGAGCATCGTCCAGGGCTCCTACTTCGGTCCAGCGAGAAAGATGGCTTCGATCCCAGGCGTGCATGGCGAGGATGGCTTCTTCTCCAATTGATCCAGGCGAGACACTGGTCGTGTCCTAGACTACTTCGCGGGCGCCAAGACGAGCACCATAGTCTCCATCTCCATCTGGCTGCCGTACCAGGGCAACGGCGATGGCCGGACCAACCCGATCGACGAGCTCATCCAGGAGATGGAGGCGCGGTTCTTCTGGTCGGTCGACAGGAGGGAGGCGGTCTCACGGGACCTCCTTCACAGCCTGGATGCCGGCGGCCAGCTTCACTGTCGCGATGAGCTGGAGGCGCGGGGGGGGCTCGGCAAAGCAGAGGAGGTGGTGGAGGTGGCTCTGGTGGGTTGTGGTGGGGTGGGGCGGTGAAGATGCAGCGGCGCTGGTCGCCCGAAGCGTGGTGGCGGGCACGGCGGTGAGGCGACTGTCACGGGAGATAGAAAAGATCGATGCTGTTTTTCTTAATTCCTCCAAGCCTATGCTTACTTGGCAGTGCCTGCTAAGTTGGCATGCCCAGTCAGTGTTGATTGCAATCAAAACCGCTTGACCGACTCAGAAACCGAGATTGGGGTTGAGATCTGAACCTACTGGTTTTGGCCGGTTTCAAAGTTGAGGGTTATAAATTAAACTGAGTGGTTAGTTCGGGGTTGAAATGTAAACTTTTCTCATTTAGAAAATAATAATAATAATAATAATAATAATAATAATAATAATAATAATAATAATACTCCCTCTGTCCGGAAATACTTGTCGAAGAAATGAATAAAAATGAATGTATTTAGAACTAAAATACGTCTAGATACATTCATTTCTTCGACAAATATTTCCGGACGGAGGGAGTAATATGTTATGCTTTTACTAGTATGCGAAATCTTGTCACCGCGTATCATGGACTGAGTGCAACACTTACAAGCACCTGCCAGCCCACAAGCACATGCACACCCCTTCAAGAAAGATGCAACACTCATATGACAATGCTGCATTATTCAACAAAGAACACATGTTCACCATGGAATTCAAAACTCCAAGACAATGCATCTAGGAGGGGAATGCCGTGCCAATGATGTTATCAGATCCAGCAACATTAGACCAAAATCAAGGCTTTCGCCTCGGCGTGTAAAAACCCTGCGTCGCATCCCCGGTTGCTTCAGTGTCCACTTTAGACGTGACGCCAACCGCCAACTACTGTCTAGATTGAAAAGCAACCTTGCAGAATTGTGCATTGCCGTGCTCCCAGAATCGGCAATACTCTCCCAAGGAGCAGCTGCGCCTTAGTGAGGACCATGCTACCGAGTCGTACCGACCAAATTAAGTGATGTGGATCGTCATCGCTCCATGGTTGAGGAATGAGGACCAGCTCGTGGTGTCCTAGGAGTGACGGCGAACGGCTTCTAGCTGTATGGTTTTCCACCGAAAAAGATAAATCAAAGGTCCTACTAGTAGGAGATTAGGAGCTAAGATAAATCAGCCTTCGTGGATGATGTTCTAGATGAGAACTATTTTGTCTCACGGTTAGTCTAAAAAGCTGAAAATTGTTCGTCTTGCTCCGGCCACGCACTGAATTATAATTAGCAGTAGTTTCATACCGATACGACACCACGTGTCCGAGATCGGACAGGACACCAGCCCGTCCCAAACTGTCCACATATATAGCCTACCTGTAGAATATGAAGTATAGGCTGTGCAAACACAATGCATTGATCGGTGCGCCAGGCACGCATATATGAGTACAGAGAGGGGCCACAACCTCGACTATACAAAGGAAACAAGAGGCGGGCTCAATACACAATATACACGTACATAATATACTAAACACCCCCCCCCCTCCCCGGTAGTCAAAGCGGCGTCAGTAACGCAGAAACTGGAACGAAACTCCTCGAAGGTGGAAGTCGGCAGGCCCTTCGTCATCACATCGGCGAACTGTTGTGCATTCGGAACATGAAGGACCCGAATACGTCCAAGGGCCACTTGCTCGCACACAAAGTGAATGTCCAGCTCAATGTGCTTAGTCCGGCGATGATGAACGGGGTTGGCGGAGAGGTACACCTCAGAGATGTTGTCGCAGTAGACAACCGTAGCCTGAGAGATATCGTGATGCAGCTCCTGAAGTAACTGTCATAGCCAGGTGCACTCGGCAACAACGTTAGCCACAACTCGGTACTCAGCCTCCGCGCTGGAGCACGATATTGTGGGTTGTCGCTTGGACGACCACGAGACGAGTGAAGGACCGAGGTAAACGCAATAGCCGGAGGTGGACCGACGAGTGTCGGGGCAGCCAGCCCAGTCTGCGTCGGAGTAGGCCACCATCTCTAGAGAAGCGGACCCCGTGAGGGTGAGCCCAAGAGTCATCGTGCCGCGAATGTAACGGACGATCCACTTCACGAGAGTCCAATGGGAGTCACGAGGGGCGTGCATGTGGATACACAACTGCTGGACTGCCTACTGTAGATCCGGTCTGGTGAGAGTCAGATACTGAAGACCAGTCGGGTGAGAGTCAGATACTGAAGAGTACCGACAATGGACCGGTAGAAGGGAGCATCCGACGCTGGCGAGCCCTCAAGAGCAGAAACCTTGGCCTTCGTGTCAACAGGAGTAGCAACAGGGTGACAGTTGAGCATGCCAGCATGCTCAAGGAGCTCGTGCGCATACTTCTGCTGATGAAGAAAGAAGCCATCCGGTCGTCGAATGACCTCAATGCCAAGAAAAAAATGTAGAGCATCCAAGTCCTTGATGGCGAACTCGTCACGCAGCCGGAGAGTAATCTGCTGAAGAAGAGCTGCGGAGGAGGCCGTCAGGATGATGTCGTCGACCTAGAGGAGCAAATATGCAGTCACGTCACCATGGCGATAGACAAACAGTGAGGCGTCCGAGCGAGTGACGCTGAAGCCCAGTGTCTGAAGAAACCCGGCGATCCGCTGGTACCAAGCGCGAGGTGCTTGCTTGAGCCCGTATAGAGACTGGGACAGCAAACACACATGGCCAGGAAGAGATGCGTCGACGAAACCAATGGGCTGCTCACAATAAACCTGCTCCTCAAGATGGCCGTGGAGAAAGGCGTTGGAGACATCCATTTGATGAACTAGCCAGCCTCGGGACACCGCAAGCTGGAGGATGGTGCGGATCGTGCCCGGTTTGACAACCGGTGCAAACGTCTAAGTGAAGTCAACTCCAGCGCGTTGATGAAAACCACGAATCCCCTAGCGAGCCTTGCAGCGCTCAAGTGTACCATCCGAGCGGGTCTTGTGGCGAAAGACCCACTTGCCGCTGATGACATTGGCACGAGGAGGCCGGGGAACCGGTGTCCAGGTGCGGTTCCGCTGGAGAGCGTCGAACTCTTTCTGCATCGC
>NW_024115647.1:0-64200 GCF_003073215.2 Triticum urartu
CTCACCCTGGACTGCATCGCTATCGATGATCGAAGGAGCCATCAAGCCTAACGGCGACACACAGAGGAACTCTCAATGAAAGCACCAATGTCGGTGTCAAAACCGGCGGATCTCGGGTAGGGGGTCCCGAACTGTGCGTCTAAGGCGGATGGTAACAGGAGGCAGGGGACATGATGTTTTACCCAGGTTCGGGCCCTCTTGATGGAGGTAAAACCCTACGTTCTGCTTGATTTATTCTTGATGATATGAGTATTACAAGAGTTGATCTACCATGAGATCGGAGAGGCTAAACCCTAGAAGCTAGCCTATGGTATGATTGTATGTTGTCCTACAGACTAAACCCTCCGGTTTATATAGACACCGGAAAGGGCTAGGGTACACAAGGTCGGTTACAAAGGAGGAAATATCCATATCCGTATTGCCTAGCTTGCCTTCCACGCCAAGTAGAGTCCCATCCGGACACGAGACGAAGTCTTCAATCTTGTATCTTCATAGTCCAACAGTCCGGCCAAAGGAAATAGTCCGGCTGTCCGGAGACCCCCTAATCCAGGACTCCCTCAGTGAGTATAAAGTATAAAACAGAGTAACGCCTTAAGCAAGATGACATGGTGTAGATAAAGTAAACTCAATCAATTTGAATAAACACCAATAGCGGAACCTGGATGCCCATATTGGCTCCCACATATTCTATGAAGATCTTTATCAGTCGACCCGTTATGACAACATATGTAATTCCCTTTGTCTATCGGTATGTTACTTGCCCGAGATTCGATCGTCGGTATCTTCATACCTAGTTCAATCTAGTTATCGGCAAGTCTCTTTACTCGTTGCGTAATCCATCATCTCATAACTAACTCATTAGTCATTTGCTTGCAAGGCTTCTTATGATGTGTATTATCGAGAGGGCCTAGAGATACCTCTCCAAAACTCGGAGTGACAAATCCCAATCTTGATCCATGCCAACTCAACAAACACCTTCGGAGATACATATAGAGCATATTTATAATCACCCAGTTACGTTGTGACGTTTGATAGCACACAAGGTATTCCTCTGGTATCCGAGAGTTGCATGATCTCATGGTCGAGGGAACATGTATTTGACATGCAAGAAAGTAGTAGCAATAAACTGAACGATAACATGCTAAGCTAATGGATGGGTCTTGTCCATCACATCATTCTACTAATGATGTGACCCTGTTATCAAATGACAACACATGTCTATGGTTAGGAAATCTTAACCATCTTTGATCAACGAGCTAGTCTAGTGGAGGCTTACTAGGGACACGATATTTGTTTATGTATTCACACATGTATTTAAGTTTCCAATCAATACAATTATAGCATGAATAATAAACATTTATCATGAATAAGGAAATACAATATAAAATAAAAACTTTATTATTGCCTCTAGGGCATATTTCCTTCACCACTCCCAAAGCTTCTAGGGTCTCTCTTGTCCAGAAAAAAGAGAAAAATGTTTCATAGCATTTGGACTTTGTTTGGTACTAATTTCCCGAGAAATCAAAAACAAGCAAAGAAACAGCAACTGGCACAAGGCACTGGGTTAATAGGTTACTCCCAGAAAATGATATAAAATAGCATATAATTGCATATAAAACATCCAAGATTGATACTACAATAGCATGCAACGATCAAAAATTATAGATACGTTGGAGACGTATCAAGCATCCCCAAACTTAATTCTTTCTCGTCCTCGGGTAGGTGAATGATAAATACAAATTTTTGATGCGGAATGCTACCTAACATGTTTATAAGGCAATCTTGTAGTATCAATATTCAGGCATACTGATATGTCTCCAGCGTATCTATAATTTTTGATTGTTCCATGCTATTATAGTATCAGTCTTGGATGTTTTATATGCAACTATATATCTTTTTTTGGGACTAACCTATTAACTTAGTGCCAAGTGCCAAGTGTCGTTTTTTGCTTGTTTTTGGTTTTCCAGGAAATTAGTACCAAAGGAAGTCCAAATGCGTTGGGCGGCGACGACGGCGGCTCTCCGGTGGTTGTTAGCGTCGGTGGAGCGGACGAGGCGATGCTGCTACTTCTTGAGCTTGCATTGGTTTTTCCCTTGAAGAGGAAAGGGTGATGCAGCAAAGTAGAGATAAGTATTTCCCTCAATTGAGAACCAACGTATCAATCCAGTAGGAGGAACACATAAGTCTCCAATAATTGCACCTACACAAACAAATAAATACTTGCACCCAACGCGATAAAGGGGTTGTAAATCCCTTCATGGTTACTTGCAAGGATCAGATTAGATAGTGATAGATATAAAAGATAAGTAAAAGTGCCAAATAAAATAAATGTAAATAAATTGCAGCAATGTATTTTTGTGTTTTTGATTTTATAGATCTGAAAATAACATGATAAAAGATATACCCCGGGGCCATAATTTTCACTAGAGGCTTCTCTCTTGAAAGAAAGCATATGGTGGGTAAACAAATTATTGTTGAGCAATTGATAAAAAGCGCATAGTTATGACGATATCTAGGGCAATGATCATGTATATAGGCATCACGTCCATGACAAGTAGACCGACTCCTGCCCGCATCTACTACTATTACTCCATACATCAACCGCTATCCAGCATGCATCTAGTGTATTAAGTTAACAAAAAGGGAGTAATGCCTTATGCAATATGACATGATGTAGAAGGATAGGTCCAACCAATATGAACAAACCCCATCTTTTTATCCTTAGTGGAAATGATACAAATATGTTTCATGTCCCCTTCTGTCACTGGGAATAAGCACCGCAAGATTGAACCTGTTACAAAGCACCTCTCTCATTGCAAGAAAAATCAATCTAGTTGGCCAAACCAAATCATGTTGGGGAACGTTGCATGGAAAACAAAACAAAAATATCTACGCACACGCAAGATCTATCCATGGAGATGCATGATACGTGTCCAACATATCTATAATTTTTGATTGTTCGATGCTATTATATTATCTATTTTGGATGTTTTATATGCATTAATATGCTATTTTATATTATTTTTGGGACTAACTGATAATCCCCAAAATGCAAGGAATCATCATAGCAATTTCCGAAGGTGGAAATGATAAGTATGGAGTGTCAAACCCACAAGGAGCTAAAGGTAGGATCAATATTATCTCAAGTCCTATCTGCCACTGATATGACTCTACATACAGAGAACGTTTGCTTCCATCTAGAAACGAGAAATAAAACTATGTTATGGGTATGAAGAGGGTAACTTTGCATGATATCAGAGAGCTAAAATATAAAAATAGGTGCTATTAACATAAAGTTAGAATATATTACTATATATTATAAATAGCGAGTGTGGAATAATGATGGATCGGTGTGTGAAATTATCTTAGGCAATTGGTAACAAGATCGGTGGTCGTTATTGCAATTTCATATGAGGGAGAGGCATAAGCTAACATACTTTCTCTTCTTGGATCATATGCACTTATGATTGGAACTCTAGCAAGCATCTGCAACTACTAAAGATCATTAAGGTAAAACCCAACCATAGCATTAAAGTATCAAGTCCCCTTTATCCCATATGCAACAACCCCCTTACTTGGGTTTAAGCTTCTATCAGTCTAGCAACCCACTATAAGCGAATCATGAACGTATTGCAACACCCTACAGCGGGATCCTTCACGTGTGCGCGGCATGGAAGGCACCGTAGGAAATCACCAAAATAAAACATACAACTCAAACCAATCTAGATCATCAATCAACCCAAAAGACAAAAGAAATCTACTCAAAACATCATAGGATGGCAACACATCATTGGATCATAATATGTGGCATAAAGCACCATGTTCAAGTAGGGGATTACAGCAGGGTGCGGGAGAGTGGACCGCTTAAAAGAGATGAGGAAGGTGATGAAGATGGTGATGTTGATGAAGATGATCACCGCGGCGATGGTTCCCCCGACGACACTCTGGCGCCACCGAGAGAGAGGGGGAGAGGGTTTCCCCATTGTGCTTCGTCCTCCATGCCCCCTAGATGGGGACAGGTTCTTCCTCTGGTCCTTGGCCTCCATGGTGGTGATGGCCCCCTCCGGCTTCCTCCTCCATGGCCTCCGGTGATGATGGCCCCCTCTGGCAAGGTACCGGAGAGGGCCTAGGTTGATTTTTCGTGGCTACAGAGGCTTGCGGTGGCGGAACTTCCGATGTAGGGTTCTTTTCTGAGGTTTGGGTATTCATAAGAATTTTTGGCGCCGGTCTCACGTCAAGGGGGTGCCAGAGGGCCCCACAAGCCCGGAGCACCCTCCTTGGGGCATAGGGCGTGCCTAGAGGGCTTATTGCCTCCTCGTCCACTTCTTGGCCCAACTCTTGTGCTTTGGGGTCTCTTTTGGTCCATAAAAAATCACCGTAAATTTTCAACCCATTCCGAGAACTTTTATTTCTGCACAAAAAACGACACCACGATAGTTGTGCTGAAAACAACGTCAGTCTGGGTTAGTTCTAATCAAATCATACCAAAACCATATAGAATTGTTGTAAACATGACATGAATACTTCATAAATTATAGATACGTTGGAGACGTATCACTAACCTATTAACCTAGAGCCCAGTGTCAGTTTCTGTTTTTTCCTTGTTTTTAACTTTTACAGAAAAGGAATACCAAACGGAGTCCAGACGGAATAAACTTTACAATGATTTTTCTTGGACTAGAAGACACCCAGAAGACTTGGAGAGAGGGCCACAAGAGTCCCGAGGAGGCCACAAACCCTCAGGGCGCGCCCCAGGGGGGCCTTGGCTTGTGGGCCCCTCGGGAGTCCCCTAACCCTTAATTCGAGCTCTATATATTCTCAAATATTCCCCAAACATTAGAAGCGTCCACCAAAATACTTTCCTCCGTCGCAAGCCTCTGTTCCTATGAGAACGCATCTTGGGGCCTTTTCTGGCACTCTGCCGGAGGGGGATTCGATCACGGAGGGTCTCTACTGTTGGGGAACGTAGTAATTTCAAAAATTTCCTACACACATACAAGATCATGGTGATGCATAGCAACGAGAGGAGAGAGTGTTGTCCACGTACCCTCGTAGACCGAAAGCGGAAGCGTTAGCACAACGCGGTTGATGTAGTCGTACGTCTTCACGATCCGACCGATCAAGTACCAAATGCACGGCACCTCCGAGTTCTGCGCACGTTCAGCCCGATGACATCCCTCGAACTCCGATCCAGCCGAGTGTTGAGGGAGAGTTTCGTCAGCATGACGGGCGTGGTGACGATGTTGATGTTCTACTGATGCAGGGCTTCGCCTAGCACCGCTACAGTTATTGAGGTGGATTATGGTGGAGGGGGGCAACGCACACGGCTATGAGATCAATGATCAATTGCTGTGTTTGGGGTGCCCCCTGCCCCCGTATATAAAGGAGTGGAGGAGGGGGAGGACGGCCCTCTCTATGGCGCGCCCTAGGGGAGTCCTACTCCCACCGGGAGTAGGATTCCCCCTTTCCTAGTAGAACTAGGAGCCCTTCCAAGTAGTAGGAGTAGGAGGGAAGGAAAGGGAAGGGAAAAGGAGAAGGAAGGAAGGGGGCGCCCCCCTCCCTAGTCCAATTTGGACCAGCCCATGGGGAGGGGTGCGGCCACCCTTTGAGGCCTTTCTCTCCTTTCCCGTATGGCCATTAAGGCCCAATACGAATTCCCGTAACTCCCTGGTACTCTCGAAAATACCCGAATCACTTGGAACCTTTCCGATGTCCGAATATTGTCGTCCAATATATCGCTCTTTACGTCTCGACCATTTCGAGACTCCTCATCATGTCCCCGATCTCATCCGGGACTTTGAACTCCTTCGGTACATCAAAACACATAAACTCATAATATAACTGTCATCGCATTTTAAGCGTGCGGACCCTACGGGTTCGAGAACTATGTGGACATGACTGAGACACGTCTCCGGTCAATAACCAATAGCGGAACCTGGATGCTCATATTGGCTCCTACATATTCTACGAAGATCTTTATCGGTCAAACCGCATAACAACATACGTTGTTCCCTTTGTCATCGATATGTTACTTGCCTAAGATTCGATCGTCGGTATCTCAATACCTAGTTCAATCTCGTTACCGGCAAGTCTCTTTACTTGTTCCGTAATACATCATTCCGCAACTAACTCATTAGTTGCAATGCTTGCAAGGCTTAAGTGATGTGCATTACCGAGAGGGCCCAGAGATACCTCTCCGACAATCGAAGTGACAAATCCGAATCTTGAAATACGCCAACCCAACAAATACCTTTGGAGACACCTGTAGAGCACTTTTATAATCACCCAGTTACGTTGTGACATTTGGTAGCACACAAAGTGTTCCTCCGGTAAACGGGATTTGCATAATCTCATAGTCATAGGAACATGTATAAGTTATGAAGAAAGCAATAGCAACAAACTAAACGATCAAGTGCTAAGCTAATGGAATGGGTCAAGTCAATCACATCATTCTCCTAATGATGTGATCCCGTTAATCAAATGACAACTCATGTCTATGGTTAGGAAACATAACCATCTTTGATCAACGAGCTAGTCAAGTAGAGGCATACTAGTGACACTCTGTTTGTCTATGTATTCACACATGTATTATGTTTCCGGTTAATACAATTCTAGCATGAATAATAAACATTTATCATGATATAAGGAAATAAATAATAACTTTATTATTGCCTCTAGGGCATATTTCCTCAGTCTCCCACTTGCACTAGAGTCAATAATCTAGTTCACATCGCCATGTGATTTAATACCAATAGTTCACATCACCATGTGATTAACACCCATAGTTCGCATCGACATGTGACCAACACCCAAAGGGTTTACTAGAGTCAATAATCTAGTTCACATCGCTATGTGATTAACACCCAAAGAGTACTAAGGTGTGATCATGTTTTGCTTGTGAGAGAAGTTTAGTCGTCAACTGGCCTGCCACATTCAGAGCCGTAAGTATTTTGCAAATTTCTATGTCAACAATGCTCTGCAGGGAGCTACTCAAGCTAATTGCTCCCACTTTCAATATGTATCCAAATTTAGATTTAGAGTCATCTGGATCAGTGTCAAAATTTGCATCGAGGTAACCCTTTACGACGAACCTTTTGTCACTTCCATAATCGAGAAACATATCCTTGAGAAACATATCCTTATTCCACTAAGGATAATTTTGACTGTTATCCAGTGATCTACTCCTAGATCACTATTGTACCCCTTGCCAAAAACAGTATAGGGTATACAATAGATCTGGTACACAGCATGACATATTTTATAGAACATATGGCCAAGGCATAGGGAATGACTTTCATTCTCTTTCCATCTTCTGCCGTGGTCGGGTTTTGAGTCTTACTGTTTCACACCTTGTAACACATGCAAGAACTCTTCCTTTGACTGTTCCATTTTGAACTACTTCAAAATCTTGTCAAGGTATGTACTCCCTTGAAAAATCAGTGTAGGGTTATACAATAGACCTGGTACACAGCATGACATATTTTATAGAACCTATGGCCAAGGCATAGGGAATGACTTTCATTCTCTTTCTATCTTCTGCCGTGGTCGGGCTTTGAGTCTTACTCAATTTCACACCTTGTAACACAGGCAAGAACTCTTTCTTTGACTGTTCCATTTTGAACTACTTCAAAATCTTGTCAAGGTATGTACTCATTGAAAAACTTATCAAGCGTCTTGATCTATCTCTATAGATCTTGATGCTCAATATGTAAGCAGCTTCACCGAGGTCTTTCTTTGAAAAACTCCTTTCAAAACACTCCTTTATGCTTTGCAGAATAATTCTACATTATCTCCGATCAACAATATGCCATTCACATATACTTATCAGAAGTGTTGTAGTGCTCCCACTCACTTTCTTGTAAATACAGGCTTCACCGCAAGTCTGTATAAAACTATATGCTTTGATCAACTTATCAAAGCATATATTCCAACTCCGAGATGCTTGCACCAGTCCATAAATGGATCGCTGGAGCTTGCATGTTTTGTTAGCACCTTTAGGATTGACAAAACTTTCTGGTTGCATCATATACAACTCTTCTTTAATAAATCCATTAAGGAATGCAGTTTTGTTTATCCATTTGCCAGATTTCATAAAATGCGGCAATTGCTAACATGATTCGGACAGACTTAAGCATAGATACGAGTGAGAAACTCTCATCGTAGTCAACACCTTGAACTTGTCGAAAACCTTTTTTGCGACAATTCTAGCTTTGTAGATAGTAACACTACTATCAGCGTCCGTCTTCCTCTTGAAGATCCATTTAATCTCAATGCCTCGCCGATCAATGGGCAAGTCAATCAAAGTCCATACTTTGTTCTCATAGATGGATCTCATCTCAGATTTCATGGCCTCAAGCCATTTCGCGGAATCTGGGCTCATCATCGCTTCCTCATAGTTCGTAGGCTCATCATGGTCAAGTAACATGACCTCCAGAACAGGATTACCGTACCACTCTGGTGCGGATCTCACTCTGGTTTACCTACGAGGTTCGGTAGTAACTTGATCTAAAGTTACATGATCATCATCATTAGCTTCCTCACTAATTGGTGTAGTAGTCACAGGAACAGATTTCTGTGATGAACTACTTTCCAATAAGGGAGCAGGTACAGTTACCTCATCAAGTTCTACTTTCCTCCCACTCACTTCTTTCGAGAGAAACTCCTTGTCTAGAAAGGATCCATTCTCAGCAATGAATAACTTTCCTTTGGATCTGTGATAGAAGGTGTACCCAACATTTTCTTTTGGGTATCCTATGAAGACGCACTTCTCCGATTTGGGTTTGAGCTTATCAGGTTGAAACTTTTCCACATAAGCACTGCAACCTCAAACTTTAAGAAACGTCAACTTTGGTTTCTTGCCAAACCACAGTTCATATGGTGTCGCCTCAACGGATTTAGATTGTGCCATTTTTAACGTGAATGCAGCTGTCTCTAATGCATAACCCCAAAACTATAGTGATTAATCGGTAAGAAACATCATATATTGCACTATATCCAATAATAGTACGTTTATGATGTTCGGACACACCATTATGCTGTGGTGTTCTAGGTGGCATGATTTTGTGAAAATATTCCACATTGTTTTAATTGAAGACCAAACTCGTAACTCAAATATTTTACTTCTACGATCATATCGTAGAAACTTTTATTTTTGTTACGATGATTCTCCACTTCACTCTAAAATTCTCTGAACTTTCAAATGTTTCAGACTTGTGTTTCATTAAGTAGATATACTCATATCTGCTCAAATCATCTGTCAAGATCAAAAAATAATGATACCGGCCGCGAGCCTCAATATTCATCGGACCACATACATCACTATGTATGATTTCCAACAAATCTGTTGCTCGCTCCATTGTTCCGGAGAACGGAGTCTTACTCATCTTGCCCATGAGGCATGGTTCGCAAGCATCAACTGATTCATAATCAAGTGATTCCAAAAGCCCATCAGCATGGATTTTCTTCATGTGCTTTACACCAATATGACCTAAACGGCAGTGCCACAAATAAGTTGCACTATCATTATTAACGTTGCATCTTTCGGCTTCAATATTATGAAAATGTGTATCACCACGATCGAGATCCAACAAACCATTTTCATTGGGTGTATGACCATAGAAGGTTTTATTCATGTAAACAAAACAACAATTATTCTCTAACTTACATGAATAACTCTATTGCAACAAACATGATCCAATCATATTTATGCTCAACACAAACACCAAATAACATTTATTTAGGTTCAACACTAATCCCGAAAGTATAGGGAGTGTGCGATGATGATCATATCAATCTTGGAACCACTTCCAACACACATCGTCACTTCACCCTTAACTAGTCTCTGTTCATTCTGCAACTCCCGTTTCGAGTTACTACTCTTAGCAACTGAACCAGTATCAAATACTAAGGGGTTGCTATGAACACTAGTAAAATACACATCAATAATCTGTATATAAAATATACCTTTGTTCACTTTGCCATCCTTCTTATCCGCCAAATACTTGGGGCAGTTTCACTTCCAGTGACCAGTCCCTTTGCAGTAGAAGCACTTAGTCTCAGTCTTAGGACCAGACTTGGGCTTCTTCACTTGAGCAGCAACTTGCTTGTCGTTCTTCTTGAAGTTCCCTTTCTTTCCCTTTGCCCTTTTCTTGAAACTAGTGGTCTTGTTAATCATCAACACTTGATGCTCTTTCTTGATTTCTACCTTCATCGATTTCATCATCATGAAAAGCTCGGGAATTGTTTTCATCATCCCTTGCATACTATAGTTCATCACGAAGTTCTACTAACTTGGTGAAGGTGACTAGAGAATTCTGTCAATCACTATTTTATCTAGAAGATTAACTCCCACTTGATTCAAGCGATTGTAGTACCCAGACAATCTGAACACATGCTCACTGCTTGAGCTATTCTCCTCCATCTTTTAGCTATAGAATTTGTTGGAGACTTCATATTTCTCAACTCGGGTATTTGCTTGAAATATTAACTTCAACTCCTGGAACATCCATATGATCCATGACGTTCAAAACGTCTTTGAAGTCCCGATGCTAAGCTGTTAAGCATGGTGCACTAAACTATCAAGTAGTCATCATATTGAGCTAGCCAAACGTTCATGACGTCTGCATCTGCTCCTGCAATAGGTCTGTCACCTAGCGGTGCATTCAGGACATAATTCTTCTGTGCAGCAATGAGGATAAACCTCAGATCACGGATCCAATCCGCATCATTGCTACTAACATCTTTCAACTTAGTTTTCTCTAGGAACATATCAAAAATAAAATAGGGGAGCTAAACGCGAGCTATTGATCTACAACATAGATATGCTAATACTACCAGGACTAAGTTCATGATAAATTTAAGTTCAATTAATCATATTACTTAAGAACTCCCACTTAGAAAGACATCCCTCTAATCTTCTAAGTGATCACGTGATCCAAATCAACTAAACCATAACCGATCATCACGTGAAATGGAGTAGTTTTCAATGGTGAACATCACTATGTTGATCATATCTACTCTATGATTCACGCTCGACCTTTCAGTCTCAGTGTTCCGAGGCCATATCTGCATATGCTAGGCTCGACAAGTTTAACCTGAGTATTCTGCGTGTGCAAAAACTGGCTTGCACCCGTTGTAGATGGACGTAGAGCTTATCACACCCGATCATCACGTGGTGCCTGGGCACGACGAACTTTGGCAACGGTGCATACTCAGGGAGAACACTTTTATCTTGAAATTTAGTGAGAGATCATCTTATAATGCTACCGTCAATCAAAGCAAGATAATATGCATAAAAGATAAACATCACATGCAATCAAAATATGTGACATGATATGGCCATCATCATCTTGTGCCTTTGATCTCCATCTCCAAAACATCGTCATGATTTCCATCGTCACCAGCATGACACCATGATCTCCATCATCTTGATCTATATCAATGTGTCGTCACATGGTCGTCTCGCCAACTATTGCTCTTGCAACTATTGCTATCGCATAGAGATAATTGTAAAGCAATTATTTGGCGCTTGCATCTTATGCAATAAAGAGACAACCATAAGGCTTCTGCCAGTTGCCGATAACTTCAACAAAACATGATCATCTTATATAACAACTTATATCTCATCACGTCTTGACCATATCACATCACAACATGCCCTGCAAAAACAAGTTAGACGTCCTCTACTTTGTTGTTGCAAGTTTTACGTGGCTGCTACGGGCTTAGCAAGAACCGTTATTACCTACACATCAAAACCACAACGATAGTTTGTCAAGGTGGTGTTGTTTTAACCTTCTCAAGGACCGGGCGTAGCCACACTCGGTTTAACTAAAGTTGGAGAAACTGACACCCGCTTGTCACCTGTGTGCATAGCACGGCGGTAAAACCAGTCTCGCGTAAGCGTACGCGTAATGTCGGTCCGGGCCGCTTCATCCAACAATACCGCCGAACCAAAGTGTGACATGCTGGTAAGCAGTATGACCTATAACGCCCACAACTCACTTGTGTTCTACTCGTGCATATTACATCAACGCATTAAAACCTTAGGCTCGGATGCCACTGTTGGGGGACGTAGTTAATTTCAAAATTTTCCTACGCACACGCAAGATCATGGTGATGCATAGCAACGAGAGGGGAGAGTGTTGTCCACGTACCCTCGTAGACCGAAAGCGGAAGCGTTAGCACAACCGGTGATGTAGTCGTACGTCTTCACGATCCGACCGATCAAGTTACGAACGCACGCACCTCCGAGTTCGCACACGTTCAACTGATGACGTCCCTCGAACTCCGATCCAGCCGAGTTTGAGGGAGAGTTTCGTCAGCACGACGGCGTGGTGACGATGTTGATGTTCTACCGCTTCGCCTAAAGCACCGCTATAGTATTATCGGAATGGTGTATGGTGGAGGCACCGCACACGGATGAAGATCAATGATTCAATTGGCTATGGGGTGGCCTGCCCCTGTATATAAAAGGTAAGTGGAGGAGGGGGAGGGCCGGCCCTCTCTACTGGTGCGCCCTAGGGGAGTTCCTATCCCACCGGGAGTAGGATTCTCCTTTCCTAGTAGAACTAGGAGCCCTTTCCAAGTAGTAGGAGTAGGAGGGAAGGAAAGGGAAGGGAAAAGGAGAAGGAAGGAAGGGGGCGCCCCCCTCCCTAGTCCAATTTGGACCAGCCCATGGGGAGGGGTGCGGCCACCCTTTGAGGCCTTTCTCTCCTTTCCCGTATGGCCATTAAGGCCCAATACGAATTCCCGTAACTCCCTGGTACTCTCGAAAATACCCGAATCACTTGGAACCTTTCCGATGTCCGAATATTGTCGTCCAATATATCGCTCTTTACGTCTCGACCATTTCGAGACTCCTCATCATGTCCCCGATCTCATCCGGGACTTTGAACTCCTTCGGTACATCAAAACACATAAACTCATAATATAACTGTCATCGCATTTTAAGCGTGCGGACCCTACGGGTTCGAGAACTATGTGGACATGACTGAGACACGTCTCCGGTCAATAACCAATAGCGGAACCTGGATGCTCATATTGGCTCCTACATATTCTACGAAGATCTTTATCGGTCAAACCGCATAACAACATACGTTGTTCCCTTTGTCATCGATATGTTACTTGCCTAAGATTCGATCGTCGGTATCTCAATACCTAGTTCAATCTCGTTACCGGCAAGTCTCTTTACTTGTTCCGTAATACATCATTCCGCAACTAACTCATTAGTTGCAATGCTTGCAAGGCTTAAGTGATGTGCATTACCGAGAGGGCCCAGAGATACCTCTCCGACAATCGAAGTGACAAATCCGAATCTTGAAATACGCCAACCCAACAAATACCTTTGGAGACACCTGTAGAGCACTTTTATAATCACCCAGTTACGTTGTGACATTTGGTAGCACACAAAGTGTTCCTCCGGTAAACGGGATTTGCATAATCTCATAGTCATAGGAACATGTATAAGTTATGAAGAAAGCAATAGCAACAAACTAAACGATCAAGTGCTAAGCTAATGGAATGGGTCAAGTCAATCACATCATTCTCCTAATGATGTGACCCCGTTAATCAAATGACAACTCATGTCTATGGCTAGGAAACTTAACCATCTTTGATTCAACGAGCTAGTCAAGTAGAGGCATACTAGTGACATACTGTTTGTCTATGTATTCACACATGTATTATGTTTCCGGTTAATACAATTCTAGCATGAATAATAAACATTTATCATGATATAAGTAAATAAATCATAACTTTATTATTGCCTCTAGGGCATATTTCCTTCATCTACATCAACCTTGCTGCCCTTCCGATAAAGCACGAGTAGTTTACCACTGACCTAATGGTCCATAGCTAGTAGCTAGATGGCTTCTTCTCTCTCTCTCTGATCTTCAATACAATGTTCTCCTTGATGTTCTTGGAGTTCTATCCGATGTAATCTTCTTTGCGGTGCGTTTATTGAGATCCAATGAATTGTGGATTTATGATCAGATTATCTATGAATATTATTTGAGTCTTCTCTGAACTCTTTTATGCACGATTGAGATAGCTTAGTAATTATCTTCGATCTATTGATTTGGTTTGCCAAACTAGATTGGTTTTTCTTGCAATGGTAGAAGTGCTTTGTGATGGGTTCAATCTTGCGGTGTCCTCTCCCAGTGACAGAAGGGGCATCGAGGAACATATTGTATTGTTGACATTAAGGATAAAAAGATGGGGTTTATATCATATTGCTTGAGTTTATCCCTCTACATCATGTCATCTTGCTTAAGGTATTACTATGTTCTTATAAACTTAATACTCTAGATGTAGGCAGGAGTCGACCGATGTGTGGAGTAATAATAGTAGATGCAGAATTGTTTCGGTCTACTTGTCACGGACATGATGCCTATATTCATGATCATTGCCTTAGATATCGTCATAACTATGCGCTTTTCTATCAATTGCTCAACATAAATTTGTTTACCCATCATAAGTTTTATTTCAAGAGAGAAGCCTCTAGTGAAACATATGACCCCCAGGTTTATTTTCCATCATATATTTTCAGATCTATAAACCAAAAAACCCAAAAAATACCTTGCTGGAATTTATTTATATTTACTTTAGTTTGCTCTTTTATTTATCTTTTATACCTATCTCTATTAGATCTCACTCTTGTTCGTGACCGTGAAGGGATTGACAACCCCTTTTTCGTGTTGTGTGCAAGTGTTTGTTAGTTTGTGCAGGTGCATATATTGGAGACTTGCTTGTGCCTCCTACTAGATTGATACCTTGGTTCTTAACTAAGGGAAATACTTGTCTCTAGTTTGCTGCATCACCCTTCCTCTTCAAGGGAAAAAATCAACACAAGCTCAAGAAGTGGCAATGCATAGCTACGAGAGAGGGAGAGCATCTACATGCCCTTGTAGATCACTAAGCGAAAGCGTTTATCAACGCGGTTGATGTAGTCGTACACCTTCATGATCCATATCGATCAAGCACCAAACGCACGGCACCTCCGTGTTCAACACACATTCAGCTCGATGACGTCCTCGCCTTCTCGATCCACCAAGAGGGGCAAAGTAGTAGATGAGTTCTGGTAGCATGACGGCATGGTGATGGTGGTGGTGAAACTTTTCCACAGGGCTTTTCCAAGCACAACAGATATGGACGGAGGAGGAGCTAGAGGGAGAGGGGGCACCGCACACAGCTTGGAATTGTGGTGTGTGTTGCCCCCTCCCCTCCTCACATATATATAGGTGGAGGAGGGAGAGGAGGCAGCCCTAGGCGTGCCCCTTTCCTTCCTTTAGGCATGGAGGAAAGGGCAGGAGGGGGCCGGTGGTTGCCTTGCCTCAGGCGCCTCCCCCCTTCCATGTATGGAGCATGGGGGGAAGGAAAGGGGGGTTGGCTGCCCTAGGGCGCCCCTCCTTCCTTCTGGCACGCAGGGTGATGTCTACTACACAACTTGTTCTTGTAGACTTGTGTTGGGCCTCCAAGCGTGAGTTTTGTAGGACAGTAGCAATTTTCTCTCAAGCGGATGACCTAAGGTTTATCAGTCCATGGGAGGCATAGGATGAAGATGGTCTCTCTCAAACAACCCTGCAACCAAATAATAAAAAGTCTATTGTGTCCCGAACACACCAAATACAATGGAAATTTGTATATGTGCACTGGTTCAGCGAAGAGATGGTGATACAAGTGTAGCAATGATAGTAGATATTGATTTTTGTAATAGGAACAATAAAAAATAGCAAGGTAGCAATTGATAAAACGGAGCACAAACGGTATTGCAATGCTTGAAAATGAGGCCTAGGGTCCGTACTTTCGCTAGTGCAATCTCTCAACAATGCTAATATAATTGGATCATATAACCATCCCTCAATGTGCGATGTAGAATCACTCCAAAGTTCTTATCTAGTGGAGGGCATAAGACGAAATTGTTTGTAGGGTACGAAACCACCTCAAAGCTATTCTTTCCGGTCAATCTATCCTAGAGTTCATACTAAAATAACACCAAGCTATTCTTTCCGATCGATCTATCCAAGAGTTTGCACTAAAATAATACCATATGATACACATCAACCAACTCTAATGTCACCTAGATACTCCGACGCCACCGCGAGTATCCGTGAGTTGATTATACGATATGCATCAAACAATTTCAGATTCATAATACTCAATCCTACGCAAAGAACCTCAAAGAGTGCCCCAAGATTTCTACCGGAGAAACAAAGACAAGAACATGCATCAACCCCTATGCATAGATTACCCCAATGTCACCTCGGGAATCCGCGAGTTGAGTGCCAAAACACATATCAAGTGAATCAATATGATACCCCATTGTCACCACAGGTATTCATAGCAAGACATACATCAAGTGTTCTCAAATCAATAAAAGTATTCCATCCAGTAAGTATGCAATCTCAAAGGGAAAACTCAATTCATCACAACAAGATAGAGAGGGTTAAAACCATATGATCCAACTATATTAACAAATCCCACGATACATCAAGATTGTGCCATCTCAAGAACACAAGAGAGAGATTAAACACATAGCTACTGATAACCCACAAGTATAGGGGATCTTTTGTAGCCTTCTACGATAAATAAGAGTGTCGAACCCAACGAGGAGCTAAAGGCAGAGCAAATATTCCCTCAAGTTATATCGACCACCAATACAACTCTACGCACACTTGACGTTTGTTTTACCTAAAATAAGTATGAAACTATTTGGCAAGAATAAAACTACGAGTGCTTTGCGATAAAATAAAACTACAAATAAATTGAAAGGTAATAAAAGTGGATAGCTTTTGTCAACAAGAAAGTCATTTGTCCCAAGGTAATTGATAACAAGTACCGCTAATCATTCTTGCAATTTTACATGAGGGAGAGGCATGAGCTAACATACTTTCTCTACTTGGATCATATGCACTTATGATTGGACCCCTAGCATGCATCTGCAACTACTAAAGATCATTAAGGTCGTGAAACCCAACCATAGCGTTAAGTATCTAGTCCTCTTTACTCCCATACACCATACCCACTTACTCGGGTTTAAACTTCTATCACTCTCGCAACCCACCGTAAGCGAACCATGGACATATTGCAACACCCTACAACGAGGATCCCCCACGTTTGCACGAGACAGAGGGCACCGTAGGACAACACCATAAATAAAATATACAATCATACCAACCAAGATCATGATTAACCCACAGGACAAAACAGATCTACTCAAACATCATAGGATAACCATAGATCAGTGGGAAATAATATCTGGAGTTGAGCACCATGTTTAAGTAGATATTACAATGGGGGGAAGAGGTGTTATACCGCTGCATAGAGGGGGAGAAAGTTGGTGTTGACGGTAGCAAGATTGTTGATGTAGATCGCCGTCACGATCCTTGCCCCGGCAGCACTCCAGCGCCACCAGGAGAGAGGGGGAGAGAGCCCCCCTCCTTATTCTTCCTTAGCCTTACCCCCTAGATGGGAGGAGAGTTCCCCCTCTAGTCCATGGCCTCCATGGCAGCGGAGGGGTGGCAGACCCTCCGAGATTGGATCTCCCTCTCTATTCTCTTCTGTTTCGCGTTCCCCCGATCTGGCCGAAAACCGTTTCTTATATTCCGGGAGATCCGTAACTCCGATTGCGATGAAATTTTAACACGATTTTTTCTAGATATAAGCTTCCTAGCGCTCGAAGTATAGCTCCAACCGACATTCGAGGAGAGCATAAGACACCTGGGCACACCTGGGGCGCGCCCTGGTGGGTTGTGGGCACTATGGGCCCCCGTTTGCATTGATTCCACCTCCCAAAAATCACATATATTCAAAAATAATTCTCCGTAATTTTTTATCGTGTTTGGACTTCGTTTCATATGGATTTTCTACGAAACAAAAAATAGGAACTGGCACTGGGCACCAGATCAATAGGTTACTCCAATAAATCATATAAAAAGTTTCATAGGGGAGCCAAATAATATTCTCAAGTATTAGCAGTTGAGTTTTCAATTCAACCACACCTGAAATACTTAATATCTGTAGCAAAGTAGTATGGAAGTAACGGTAACTGTGGCAAAAGTAACAGTAGCAGTATTGTAGCAATCGTAACAGTGACAACGGAAAAGTAACTTAGCAAAGATCAATATGTGAAAAGCTTGTAGGCAATGGATCAATGGTGGATAATTATGTCGAATGGCATTCATCATGCAACGGTTATAACATAGGAAGACACATGACTAGCTCTAATTTATCAATATAATGTAGGCATGTATTTCGAATATAGTCATACATGCTTATGGAAAAGAACTCGCATGACATCTTTTGTCCTGCCCTCCCGTGGCAGCGGGGTCCTATTGGAAACTAAGGGATATTAAGGCCTCCTTTTAATAGAGTACCGGATGAAAGCATTAGCACTTAGTGAATACATGAACTAATCATATTTACAAAAACAAGATAGGTCGAGTTCATACCAGCTTTTCCTCATCTCAATCATTTCATCATATATTGTCATTATTGCCTTTCACTTGCATGACCGAACGGTGTGGATAATAATAATAGTGCACGTGCATTGGACTAAGCTGGAATCTGCAAACATTTATTCAAAGGAGAATACAAGGTAATATGGGCTCTTTGTTAGATCAACAATAATGCATATGAGTGCCACTCAACATTTTATCGTGGTCTTCTCCTCTCGACCCCAAAGAAAAAAAAAGAAATTCAAAGAAACACACTGAAATATTTTTGGAGTTTTTGTTTTACTGAAGAAAGAGAAACAAGAACGAGAAAAACTATTTACACAGGAAAGCTCCCAACAAGCAAAAGAAGAACGAGAAATCTTTCTGGGTTTTCTTTTAATACTACAACTAAGCATACATATAAAGTAAACTAACTACAACTATTTTTTTTGTTTTTCTTAAGGTTTATCAAACACACAAGAAGAAAAGCGAGAAAAAAATAAATAAACTAGCATGGATAATACAATGAAAAAGTATGAACACCGACAACTAGAATGAGTGTGTGAACATGAATATAATGTTGATGGAAATACGATCTCTCTCAAGCTTAGGCTTTTGGCCTAAGTTGGTCTACGCCCATGGATCAAAGTAGCCCTCTCCAGTATACCGAGGAGGATCTTGGGGGTTCCACTGGTTAGCGAGCTCCTGTGGCTCCCACTGATAAATAGACTCCTGGTATGGATCAGGTGATGGCTCGGTATCCCCTGCGCAAAAACTTCCAGCGCTTCAGCTTGAGGGGGTATACAGGTAGTTCGGTTGGTTCCTCGGGTATACAAGCCCTCGGAAGTATATTTATTGACTAGAGCCTATGCCAAGGCATAGGATGCTCTGCATTCTTCCTTTCTATCTTTCGTCAAGAATGTTCGTGTGGGTCAGGCTGTGAGGTAAACTGTTACCTCAGTTTCACACCTTGTAACAAGGCATACTTTTCTCTTTGACTGTTCCATTTGAGATACTTCACATTTCTCTTCGTCAAGGTTATCTCACTCTCTGAAAATTATTTCAGCGTGCTTGATCGTATCTCTATAGATCCTTTGCATGCTTATGGTACTAATAGATTCGGTACACGATGAAACTTTTATAGAACCTATGGCCGAAGGCTTGGATGGACTCTTTCTTTTTTAGTCATGTCGCCTGTGTTGCAGCTTTTTGCGTCGATTAACTTGGTGATTTCACCCCTATGTATCGATAAACAAAGGCATATAATTAACTCTTTTCTATGGAGCTGTTTCTTTTGACACTAACTTTAAAATTTGTTCGTCGTCGTATGTACTCCATTGAAGAAACGTTTAAATTCAAGCGCTTCTTTGGGATCGATTATCTCTTATTATCTGATGCGTGTTTATGTAAGCAGGCTAGATCTTACCGGGAAACGGATAGGTCTTGTGACTTCTTCCTTTTGGAAAAAACTCTCTTTTATTCATACCCACGACTCCGTTATGGTTAGGGATAGTAAGTTAATCTTCTACTATTTTCTTTATCATTCATGCGCGAATAAACTATGTGCTACTCATGCTGTATTAATCTAAATGTTACAGTGTGGTGTAGAAGTTTCTCTCTTTTTTCTATGGTGCGCGATACAATTCACATTATACTTAATCAGAATGATGCTGTGCTTCCCACTTCACCTATTTTCTGTGAAAATTTAGACAGACTTCACGGAAGTCTGTATGATTATCTCACTATTAGATTGCTTTTGCATACGGCAGGCGAGGCATACAAGATACGAGATCACGAAGCGTAACTTAGGAGTTCCCTTTTCGCTCATATTCACTTGAGGTCGGCTTTTAACTCGAACCGATTGGCACCTAGTCCGTTATTGAGTGCGAGGTTCTTAGGCCCTAGTCGTGATCCTCTCTAGTGTTCAGTTTATCGTAGGGTTGACCAAATCTTTCTAGTGCTTTGGATCATATATTAAATGTTCTTTACTTTATCAAAGACGTCTATTAAGCATGTGTCTTTTGTTTCTTCCTTTGCCAAGATTTCATTAAAATGTTGGAATTGTAACGATGATTCGGAATAGCATCAGATCGAGTGATAGGCGCTTCTACAATCTTGCGTCATCACCTTGAACTTGCAAACCTTTGTGCGACTCTGTTAAATGTCTCTATTACGTCCGTCTTTCTTGAATCCATTTAAATCTCAATGGTCGACCGATCTTGGTCGGGAGGCGAAGGTCATGCAGAGCACTTTAATATGTGTTTCTGTGTTCCCATGCGTCTCTTCTCTCAGATTGATCCTCAATTGATGCTAACCGCTACAAATTTCATTGAATCTCGGACTTTTCCCAACAATACTACATGTTTCGGCTCGTATAGTTAATATAAGTATTTGAATATACAAAAGATATGTATGAGTCTCAATAGGTCATCTCATTTCGCTCGACCTCCCGACAGCTCCTCTGCTTTTCTAGCACACCTCGGTTTTTACCAGCTATCCATCGTTGCGGTGATTTCATTTTATCATCGACGTCTCCTCGTGTGTCTATACTCCGATCGGGCTTCGTTCCTAGGAGCTATGTAACTTGAGTCTCTCCCTAGTACGCACGATGGTTGCGCTTACTTCTCTCTCATTTCACTTAATTGGGTGTTTTAGGAGTTCCGAACGGTATACACAGCTGGTACTCATCACTCCATAAAGTTGCCTTATACGTCCAATCGCTGTCATCTCCACTCATTTCGGAGAGAAAATGTTCATCTTTTCTTCTTTTAATGCAAGTTAATGGGTGCGACATTCAGGCAGTAACTTGGACGGGAGGTACCGCG
The DNA here is from genome assembly GCF_003073215.2 of Triticum urartu. NCBI lineage: Eukaryota > Viridiplantae > Streptophyta > Magnoliopsida > Poales > Poaceae > Triticum > Triticum urartu. The sequence continues at coordinate 21,257 of NW_024115647.1, forward strand.
CTCCTATACGACATCCGATGGTGATACAGAATCATCAGCTGCACCTAACTAAAAGATGCGACGATCTCGTGCCGTGACCAACTCTACTCAGAGTCATGACCCTGGAACTGGGGTGAACACACACTAATATTATTATGCCCAAATATCCATAAAGCGAATAGTTTAGGTGGTGCGGTCGGAAGCTAGCTGCTGCTACAGGTCTGGTCTAGCGACCCGAGGGAGTCTCGAGAACTTAGTTCTTTCAGGCCTCCATAGGTGGACTGCCATTGCACTATCATTATGGACTATGAAGAAACGTAACATATTAGAAATAATTCAATCATACGTCCCCGTGTTCTGCTTGTCGGAAAGCATCTGCCCAATCAGCTATTGGCAAATCTTTTGCCGCGGCGAGCCATGACTGTGGCCAGATTTCTGCGAGTCTTTCCGTATCTCCTCGCTTTCCTTGTTTCAATTCTCACATCCATCGGCTAAGCACCTTCTCAACCATCCCTCCACAAATTTTGTCCCTCGCTAAATTTTCTTGTGACTGATTGTTTACAGTGACCTGCATGAATAAAAAGTGAACTCGAAACTCAACGAAACATGGATAGCAACTAGCTCGCCTACAAGTGCCTACTGTATGGCTATTTATCGCACTGCACCAAAAACTAGAATTTTGGACTCATATACATATTGACTATGCTGAGTCCTTAATGCCAAGGTATCACCCATCAGCAATAAATACCTGCATGAGATAAGAGCTCTAGAAACAGAATAATTGGAGCCATTGGAGCTTAAGTGCATCATACGGATAAGAAACAACTCCCCAGAAGCAGTTAGGTCGAATTGGAAGCTTTGATCATGGAAGGAGATCGAAAGCAATAGGCATAAGCCAGATTGAGCGGCGAAGGATCGTGGAGTTTGAGAGGCAATGGGAGTCGGTTTGGATTTTCTTCTGAAGCACTCCAGTCGGGTTGGATACAAGAAGCGAAGTGGTGTGAGTGCAAGTGGTTATTCCAATTGAGTATTACAGTGTGGTGACGGGCGTCGGCGGCCACGTTGGGGCTCGCACCGTATATGTCAGGGCCGGGGCACGCCCGATACCACTTCGGTAGGGTTGTTAGTTCAGCCTTTGCCCATGGGATGCTTGGGGGGTGCGGCACAGCCATTTCGAATAGTTGATTCTAGTTACTATTGTTTCTCAAAACCGCCACACGAGCAATTTTGGTTATAATTCTTCAATAGTCGCTATTTCAAACAATTAGTTCCGATACTGAATTGAGAACGGGGTTAGTATTTTCTGCTTGAGGGATGGTTTCGCACAGGCATCAACTGATCAGTTCAAGTGATTTCCTCAAAAGCCTATCCAGCCTTGGGGATTCGCCAGTTCTGTCAAATGGATCTACGGAGAAGCTCTTATTCAGGCATACGGTCTTTTTTCTACTCTGCGGTTGCGACACTCAAATCGAGCTAACTAAACACAATTACTCAATAATATATATAACTATTATTTGCCTTTTGGCATTCTGGGTTATCTAATTAATATTACATAATGACTATGGATTCACAGGTGGAGTGAGTAATCTACAGCTGGGACTACAGAAAGTTGTGCCCTTTGATATGGAAATTCAGAACGATCCAACTCATTTCTTTCATTATTGGGCTCATCGTTGCTTTAAAAGGGACCCTCCCATAGGAGATTACGTTTAGGATTTCATGTTAAACAGAAAATATGACTTAGTTTCTCTATTAACAAACTTGTTACCTTTGCTGTAAATGGATTAGAACCAATTGTAGGAACAACTAAACTGTATGATCAAATCATTCAATGAATTTTTGCACTCGCAGAATAACACCAGCCATAGGAGTTATACTCAAACAGAGGGCATATGCCATTTTCTCCAAAAATTATTTAGGGTTTTCTAACAGACTAATATCATATTTCTTTAATTGACAGAATATGTCACCAGGCAAGAGAATTCAATACTACGCGATTGGATATGCAGTTAATAGGATGAATATCATCTGTGAAGAAATATTCACTTCAATGCATCTCGCTCAACTTACCAACTTAGTCTCTTCTGTTTTTACCATTTTATGGCACTTAACCTGTGCTCCGTGTACTGTTACTATTTTATTGTAAGACCTTTGAACAGGTATTCGAGCATGCTTCGTGGTTACTAGGGGGTTGCTAAGTGAGATAGGTGTTTAAATCGTTTTAGCTCACGATTTACATCAATTTTAGCATTGAATACAAGTGCAATTTGCCTTCTCGGTTTCACGTTTGGACCACTCCTACGATCTTAACCTAGCCTCATGCCGTAATTCAAAATTAACCCTAGAGGCGATACAATCTTTTGATCGAAGGTTCCCCGGCTTCCAGTGACAGTCCTAAGGTGGCAGGGTTGAAGCAATCGTTTATTCGATCATTTAGGGACCAGACATGTTGGTGCCTTGTCCTTTCACTTGGCAGGCAACTTGGGCTTGGGCCGTTCTTTTTGAAGTCTTCCCTTTCGTTTCCCTTTGCCCTTTCTTTAAATGGTCTCTCTGGCGGAACTATCTCCACACTCTATGTATAGCGTAGTCCGTCATAGCACAGCCCAAACGTCTATCCTAGTTCTCCTTATCTTCTTTTTTTCTTATTCATCGATTTTGAAAACTCCTCGGGAATTCGTTATTCTCATCCCTTGCATATTATTATCATGATTGTGGTCTAATAGCTGATGTGACTAGATGCGTCAGAGTGCATATATCTGTCGGAGATCATTAACTCCAGCTCGATAGCATTTATGTTTCTGTACCCCATGGACGATTGAATACATCTCCAGCAGCCTGATGCTCCCCCCAGTCAACTCTTATGCTAGTGTGCCCTCGGCCTGGAATGAATTCATCATTACTAGGCTTAACTCGGCTGGGTCCTGTGGTCGGTAACTCGGCCTCTCGTCATCAAACCCCTAACACAATTTTCTATCCTATATCCTGGTAATTATCGACTCATACTGATTCAATCCATTCATTAACGAATGCGGATCTGCGCTCTGCTATGAGTCCGAATTGTACTATGGGTAGCATGCGCACTTACTCTCCTATAGATGTTCATATAGTAAACCTAGCCAGGTCAAGTTCTAACTGTTCTGGCTACTGAATTTACTCTCTCTGGTCAATGAGATCATTAATAGTCGTTCTTTCAGTATAAAGTCATCATGTCAGCTGCGTCCATAGAATATTCGTTATTGCGACGTCAATGGCATGTTAACGCCATCCTTTTCTATGTTCTTTCCGAATATTCCAATCCTTGTCTCATATATGGGTGCAAGTTCTTCTTCTTTAAACAATTAAATTTATCCAAAACTCAACTATAAGCCACCATTCTGCTTCTAGCTAGACACAATTTATTTAGCATGTGCGATCTATCACCTTCATCGAAAAAATCTACGGATGATGATACCCGAGTTATAGCTCTCTACCAATGTGTCAGTGTTAATCCCAGACTGGGGTGGTGGATTTCTTCAGGGCTAATAGGAGCGGCCATATGTCACAATTAATAATTATATCTTCAACTTTATATACTCTTTTCTTTCGCATTTAATTTATACTATCTGGAACCTCAGTTTTTCCTGTTGGTCAAATTTCTTCATTCGAGGTTTTCAATAGGACTGTAAGATTATAGTTCATATACTGTAAGAACTAATACCCCCCTTCTGATATCACTCTCCTCTGAGATCTTTTCTAAGTGATTCACGTGCCAAGGTCGAACTTAGGCGCATTCCACGTATATAAGTGCGATTGAGTTCAGTTGGTTGAATGGGGAGTTTAGTGGATTTCAATAATGTCCAAGTCAGTGTATACTATCAACCTTATCTGCATATGTATAATTATTTCCATATTCTATTATGGATTCACCTTGAACCTCATAGCAGTTTTCATAGGGCTTTGTGTCTCGTACGCCTAATAGTTCTTTTCCTGCGCTTGCTTTTATAAAACGGACATCGTCAACGCTAGCTCATAACCTGGGGCTATCCGCATGTTCTGGTATACAATCTGGGTGCTGCATACCTTGGATTTCGCATTCGGACTTAGCTGATGGATTGTAGAGTCTCTAATTTTCATCCAACGAAGATATCGCAAGTATCTCCTCTTTCTGACGGCGGGTGATCATAGGAAGAGCACTTCCTTTTCTTACACAGTATTTGGAGAAGCCGTCCAAAGCTGTCTGGGCGACGAGATTTGGGCGTGGACTGGTGCTAACTCAGGGAGGAGAACCTCACTCTTCTTCAATTTTTTGCCAAACATTAAGAATAATTTCCCTTTTATGATTAAGAGGCAGATACGATGTCTTGCTTTTTCCAATTTGCTACGATGTCATAGCAATTAAGCAAGGTAAAGGAGTGTGATAAAGGGATTTAATATTTTACTTCCTCAATGCAATCAAGAATATATGACGTAGGATGATAGTGCCTTCATAGTGTGCTTTATTCTCTTTCCGAAGTCGCAATTTACAATTTCATCGATGATATCTCCTATTCTCGAGGGTGTACGCCACACAACTAACCTGAGGGAGCCTAAATGGAGAAATTAACCATATCATTAACCAATTGTCACCCTTCTTTAGCCCATTTGCAATGACAGGAATTACACTTAAGTAATATTTGATCTAAGTAATTAGCGATCTTTTTTTCCACCTCGTGTCGTCACATTTGGGTCATTACTTCCGCCACGCATTAGGCCTACTCGCCTCTGACCACGGTGGTCATTGGCTAATATCTAATCTGCAGGTTCGCAGCATTAAGGACGTTGTATGCATTTTTCGCGACAGTTTTCAATGCATTCGCTAAAATCATTTGAAAGGATCAAGATCCTATTTTCCAAGTAGGGCGGGACTTTTGTTAAACTCGCTCTATGCTTAAGAGGTCGACAGGACGAGAATTACATATATCACTTCCAGTCCCATTTAAGGACTTTCTCCACCCGTGTTAACAAGATAGTGCCGCTGAGAGGTTAGCAGATTGGGGATCATGATATTCATTCTAGCATTTTCTAAGGATTTTTTCTTTAGGTTACGCTAAATAATTTTTTCTTAGATCCTCTCTATCTTGGGCACGCAAGACAAGTCTAACTTTAGCGTTTCTTATTAAATAAACTCCTCACACGCGACTCACAAAGCATGGCAAAATTCCATATCACTCTAGGGGCGATGTCATCTCATACAAACTTCCTTCTCACGTACTCGTGGAGGAACATCCATAATACTCCTTCCCAATCACTTTATCATATAATATACTCCAGTTATTAGTATTTCTTGATTCTCTCTACCTCTTAGCCAAACACAGTTTGTCAGGCTTCTATCTTTTATTAAGATAAGCTTCACCTTACTTGTCCCTCTAGTCCTGGCTTGCACAGTTATTTATGGTTAGAGAAGTAGTTCCATCAGTAAAGCGCTCATGCATAGCAGAAGTGGCATCATCAATACACTGCCGACATATTGGAATTCAATAGCGAGGTGTAGGTGTCACACAGTTTACTCAAAACAGAAGGAGATCAAGTGCAGAGCTAGATGCGTTCCTTACCTCCCCTCGTTGTTGAGGGAAAAATCTTAGTTCTTTATCTTTCAAATTCCTCATAGTGAGCAACAGATATAAATCCCAAGACTCAGAGAATAGAGCTATGCTCCCGCAACGGCGCCAGACGCCAAAAGGTCTTGATAACCCACAAGTATAGGGGTCGCAACAGTTTTCGAGGGTAGATATTCAACCCAAATTTATTGATTCGACACAAGGGGAGCCAAAGAATATTCTGAGTATTAGCAGCTGAGTTGTCAATTCAACCACACCTGAAAGACTTAATATCTTCAACAAAGTATTTAGTAGCAAAGTAGTATGGAAGTAACGGTAACGGTGGCAAAAGTAACAGTAGCAGTATTTGTAGCATGTAACAGTGGCAACAGAAAAGTAACTTAGCAAAGATAAATATGTGAAAAGCTCATAGGCAATGGATCAATGATGGATAATTATGTCGGATGGCTTTCATCATGTAACGGTTAACATAGGGTGACACAGAACTAGCTCCAATTCATCAATATGTAGGCATGTATTCCGAATATAGTCATATGTGCTTATGGAAAAGAACTTGTGTGACATCTTTTGTCCTACCCTCCCGTGGCAGCGGGGTCCTATTGAAAACTAAAGGGTACTAAGGCCTCCTTTTAATAGAGTACCGGAAGCATTAGCACTTAGTGAATACATGAACTCCTCAAACTACGGTCATCGGGAGTTGTCCCGACTATTGTCACTCGGGGTTGCCGGATCATAACACGCTAGTAGGTGACTATAAACTTGCAAGAGATCAAGAAGACTATATATTCATGAAAACATAATAGGTTCAGATCTGAAATCATGGCACTCGGGCCCTAGTGACAAGCATTAAGCATAGAAAAGTCATAGCAACATCAATCTCAGAACATAGTGGATACTAGGGATCAAACCCTAACAAAACTAACTCGATTACATGGTAAATCTCATCCAACCCATCACGGTCCAGCAAGCCTACGATGGAATTACTCATGCATGATGTTACTACACAACTTCTGTCGTAGACGTTGTTGATGCATCCAAGTGCAGGAGGTTCCTGTAGGACATAGTGATTTCCACTCAGGATGACAGCAGTGTAGCAATTTCGACTGCTCAAGGTGGGATTGAGCGTCCCTTTCTTAATAGTGTTTGTCATATAAGCTGTTTTTAGCTCGATTGGGCGCGACGTCTGGTAGAATGATGGGCCTCTCTCACAGCCAAGCCCTGGCAAGCCAAATAACAAGACAGGCCAAATAGTGTATCTTGTTGTGTTTCCTCCACCACAGCCCAAAGTGTATCCAGCATGATGGCGTAAATTGTAGTGAGGGGTAGCTACGTAGCAAGTAGTGCAAGTAAGCAATTAGGTGCGCGGACTGTGCGACACATTGATATAGATCAGATGCTGGAGAATCATGGTGTCATCGCCAGTGTATGAATGAGATCATGAAGCCTGCTTTGAGATAGAGATCAAAGGCATCATGATCTGATGATGGCCATATCCATGACTCATTATATTGATAGCATGACGATGTTTATCTTTATCACATCTTCACTGTGCTTAGTTGATGAACGGTTAGCGATGATATTCAGCATGATCTCACCACTCAAATTCCAGGATAGAATACGTGTTCTCCCTTGGCGTATGCACTCGTTGCCAAAGTTCGTCGTGCCCAGACACCACGTGATGATCGGGTGTGATAAGCTCTACGTCCATCTACAACGGGTGCAAGCCAGTTTTGCACACGCAGAATACTCAGGTAAACTTGACGAGCCTAGCATATGCAGATATGGCCTCGGAACACTGAGACGAAAGGTCGAGCGTGAATCATATAGTAGATATGATCAACATAGTGATGTTCACCATTGAAAACTACTCCATTTCACGTGATGATCGGTTATGGTTTAGTTGATTTGGATCACGTGATCACTTAGATGATTAGAGGGATGTCTATCTAAGTGGGAGTTCTTAAGTAATATGATTAATTGAACTTAAATTTATCATGAACTTAGTCCTGATAGTATCTATGCTTGTTGTAGATCAATAGCTCGCGTTGTAGCTCCCCGTTTTATTTTTGATATGTTCCTAGAGAAACTAAGTTGAAAGATGTTAGTAGCAATGATGCGGATTGGATCCGTGATCTGAGGATTACCTCATTTGCTGCATAGAAGACATTATGTCCTTTAATTCACACCGTAGCGTGACAGACTATTTGCAGGAGGGCGATGCAGACGTCTAGTGCACATCGACGTGGGGTCTACCCCTTCATATGATTGCACTACCCCTTTGTCTAGTTTAGTGCACCAATCGCCCCTTCAACACAAGCTAGATCTGATAAATCGGGATTCCAAAGACACGTTCCATTTTTGATTTTACGTCTATGGATTTTCATGTCTGTTTCCAGGTGAGTGTTTGAAGTATTTAGCAAATTTACCCGGCTAAGTATGAGAGATATACTTTACGTCCCATATCTAACATATCATCTCCTATAGCTAAACACAAGATGGAGGAGAATAGCTCAAGCATATGACAGCATGTGTTTCAGATGTTTGACAGGCACTCAGATTCTGGGTACTGCAATCGCTTGAATCAAGTGGGAGTTAATCTCCAGATAAGATAGTGATTGACAGAATGTCTCTAGTCACCATCACCAAGTTAGTAGAACTTCGTGATGAACTATAATATGCAAGGGATGAGAAACGATTCCCGAGCTTTTCATGATGATGAAATCGATGAAGGTAGAAATCAAGAAAAGCATCAAGTGTTGATGGTTAACAAGACCACTAGTTTCAAGAAAAGGGCAAAGGGAAGAAGAGGGAACTTCAAGAAGAAGCAAGCAAGTTGCTGCTCAAGTGAAGAAGCCCAAGTCTGGTCCTAAGCCTGAGACTAAGTGCTTCTACTGCAAAGGGACTGGTCACTGGAAGCGGAACTACCCCAAGTGATTGGCGGATAAGAAGGATGGCAAAGTGAACATAAGTATATTTGATATACATGTTATTGATGTGTACTTTACTAGTGTTTATAGCAACCCCTCAGTATTTGATACTAGTTCAGTTGCTAAGATTAGTAATCTCGAAACGGGAGTTGCGATGATGACAGAGCACGAGTTACAGGTTAAGTGCCGATGTGTGTTGGAGAACTCAAAACGTAAGTAATCAAATCACAAAACCAATGTGTTCCAAGATTGATATGATCATCATCGCACACTCCCTATACTTTTGGGATTAGTGTTGAACCTAAATAAGTGTTATTTGGTGTTTGCGTTGAGCATGAATATGATTTGATCATGTTTATTGCAATACGGTTATTCATTTAAGTAAGAGAATAATTGTTGTTCTGTTTACATGAATAAAACCTTCTATGGTCATACACCCAATGAAAATGGTTTGTTGATCTCGATCGTGTGATACACATTCTCATAATATTGAAGCCAAAAGATGCAAAGTTAATAATGATAGTGCAACTTATTTGTGGCACTGCCGTTTAGGTCATATTGGTGTAAAGCGTGAAGAAAATCCATGCTGATGGGCTTTTGGAATCACTTGATTATGAATCAGTTGATGCTTGCGAACCATGCCTCATGGGCAAGATGACTAAGACTCCGTTCTCCGGAACAATGGAGCGCTGAAGAAAATCCATGCTGATGGGCTTTTGGAATCACTTGATTATGAATCATTTTGATGCTTGCGAACCATGCCTCATGGGCAAGATGACTAAGACTCCGTTCTCCGGAACAATGGAGCGAGCAACTGACATATTGGAAATAATACATACTGATGTATGCAGTCCGATGAGTGTTGAGGCTCGCGGCGGGTATCGTTATTTTCTGACCTTCACAGATGATTTGAGCAGATATGGGTATATCTACTTGATGAAACATAAGTCTGAAACATTTGAAAAGTTCAAAGAACTTCAGAGTGAAGTGGAAAATCATCGTGACAAGAAAATAAAGTTTCTACGATCTGATCGCAGAGACAAATATTTGAGTTACGAGTTTGGTCTTCAATTAAAACAATGTGGAATAGTTTCACAAAATCATGCCACCTGGAACACCACAGCATAATGGTGTGTCCGAACGTCATAACCGTACTTATATATGGATATAGTGCAATCTATGATGTTTCTTACCGATTAACCACTATAGTTTTGGGGTTATGCATTAGAGACAGCTGCATTCACGTTAAAAAGGGCACCATCTAAATCCGTTGAGACGACACCGTATGAACTATGGTTTGGCAAGAAACCTAAGCTGTCGTTTCTTAAAGTTTGAGGTTGCAATGCTTATGTGAAAAAGTTTCAACCTGATAAGCTCAAACCCAAATCGGAGAAGTGCGTCTTCATAGGATACCCAAAAGAAAATGTTGGGTACACCTTCTATCACAGATCCGAAGGCAAGATATTCATTGCTGAGAATGGATCCTTTCTAGAGAAGGAGTTTCTCTCGAAAGAAGTGAGTGGGAGGAAAGTAGAACTTGATGAGGTAACTGTACCTGCTCCCTTATTGGAAAGTAGTTCATCACAGAAATCTGTTTCTGTGACTACTACACCAATTAGTGAGGAAGCTAATGATGATGATCATGTAACTTCAGATCAAGTTACTACCGAACCTCGTAGGTAAACCAGAGTGAGATCCGCACCAGAGTGGTACGGTAATCCTGTTCTGGAGGTCATGTTACTTGACCATGACGAACCTACGAACTATGAGGAAGCGATGATGAGCCCAGATTCCAAATGGCTTGAGGCCATGAAATCTGAGATGAGATCCATGTATGAGAACAAAGTATGGACTTTGATTGACTTGCCCAAAGATCGGCGAGCCATTGAGATTAAATGGATCTTCAAGAGGAAGACGGACGCTGATAGTAGTGTTACTATCTACAAAGCTAGAATTGTCGCAAAAGGTTTTTGACAAGTTCAAGGTGTTGACTGATGAGAGTTTCTCACTCGTATCTATGCTTAAGTCTGTCCGAATCATGTTAGCAATTGCCGCATTTTATGAAATCTGGCAAATGGATAAACAAAACTGCATTCCTTAATGGATTTATTAAAGAAGAGTTGTATATGATGCAACCAGAAGGTTTTGGCAATCCTAAAGGTACTAACAAAATATGCAAGCTCCAGCGATCCATCTATGGACTGGTGCAAGCATCTCGGAGTTGGAATATACGCTTTGATAAGTTGATCAAAGCATATAGTTTTATACAGACTTGCGGTGAAGCCTGTATTTACAAGAAAGTGAGTGGGAGCACTACAGTTTCTGATAAGTATATGTGAATGACATATTGTTGATCGGAGATAATGTAGAATTATTCTGCAAAGCATAAAGGAATGTTTGAAAGGAGTTTTTCAAAGAAAGACCTCGGTGAAGCTGCTTACATATTGAGCATCAAGATCTATAGAGATAGATCAAGACGCTTGATAAGTTTTTCAATGAGTACATACCTTGACAAGATTTTGAAGTAGTTCAAAATGGAACAGTCAAATAAGGAGTTCTTGCCTGTGTTACAAGGTGTGAAGATTGAGTAAGACTCAAAACCCGACCACGGCAGAAGATAGAAGAGAATGAAAGTCATTCCCTATGCCTCAGCCATAGGTTCTATAAAGTATGCCATGTGTGTACCAGATCTATTGTGATACCCTACACTGATTAAGACAATAGTGATCTAGAGAGTAGATCACTGGACAGCTGGTAGTTTTCCATTCATACCTATAGTAGCAAAGATGTTGTGATAGGTAGTTCAAAAGGGACATCAAAGGAAGAGGTTATTGCCTCGTTCTACAAGGTGTGAAATGAGTAAGACTCAAAGCCCGACCCCAGAAGATAGAAAGAGAATGAAAGTCATTCCCTATGCCTCAGCCATAGGTTCTAATAATAGTGTCATGCTGTCTTGTACCGATCTATTGTATACCCTACCACTGTTTGGCAAGGGAGTACAATAGTGATCTAGGAAGTAGATCACTGGACAGCGGTCAAAATTATCCTTAGTGGAATAAGGATATGTTTCTCGATTATGGAATGACAAAAGGTTCGTCGTAAAGGGTTACGTCGATGCAAATTTGACACTGATCCAGATGACTCTAAGTCTCATATCATACATATTTGAAAGTGGGAGCAATTAGCTAGAGTAGCTCGTGCAGAGCATTGTTGACATAGAAATTTGCAAAATACATACGGATCTGAATGTGGCAGACCCGTAGACTAAACTTCTCTCACAAGCAAAACATGATCACACCTTAGTTACTCTTTGGGTGTTAATCACATAGCGATGTGAACTAGATTATTGATTCTAGTAAACCCTTTGGGTGTTGGTCACATGCGGATGTGACTATGGGTGTTAATCACATGGTGATGTGAACTATTGGTATTAAATCACACGGCGATGTGAACTAGATTATTGACTCTAGTGCAAGTGGGAGACTGAAGGAAATATGCCCTAGAGGCAATAATAAAGTTATTATTTATTTCCTTATATCATGATAAATGTTTATTATTCATGCTAGAATTGTATTAACCGGAAACATAATACATGTGTGAATACATAGACAAACAGAGTGTCACTAGTATGCCTCTACTTGACTAGCTCGTTAATCAAAGATGGTTATGTTCCTAACCATAGACATGAGTTGTCATTTGATTAATGGGATCACATCATTAGGAGAATGATGTGATTGACTTGACCCATTCTTAGCTTAGCACTTGATCGTTTAGTATGTTGCTATTGCTTTCTTCATGACTTATACATGTTCCTATGATTATGAGATTATGCAACTCCCGTTTACCGGAGGAACACTTTGTGTGCTACCAAACGTCACAACGTAACTGGGTGATTATAAAGGTGCTCTACAGGTGTCTCCGAAGGTACTGTTGGGTTGGCGTATTTCGAGATTAGGATTTGTCACTCCGATTGTCGGAGAGGTATCTCTGGGCCCTCTCGGTAATGCACATCACTTAAGCCTTGCAAGCATTGCAACTAATGAGTTAGTTTGGGATGATGTATTACGGATAAACTTGCAATTGAACTAATGAGTTTTGCGAGATGATATTACGGAGTAAAGAGACTTGCCGGTAACGAGATTGAACTAGGTATTGAGATACCGACGATCGAATCTCGGGCAAGTAACATACCGATGACAAAGGGAACAACGTATGTTGTTATGCGGTTTGACCGATAAAGATCTTCGTAGAATATGTGGGAGCCAATATGAGCATCCAGGTTCCGCTATTGGTTATTGACGGAGACGTGTCTCGGTCATGTCTACATAGTTCTCGAACCCGTAGGGTCCGCACGCTTAACGTTCGATGACGATTATTATGAGTTATGTGTTTTGATGTACCGAAGGTAGTTCGGAGTCCCGGATGAGATCGGGGACATGACGAGGAGTCTCGAAATGGTCGAGACGTAAAGATCGATATATTGGACGACTATATTCGGACATCGGAAAGGTTCCGAGTGATTCGGGTATTTTCCGGAGTACCGAAGAGTTACAGGAATTCGTATTGGGCCTTAATGGGCCATACGGGAAAGGAGAGAAAGGCTCAAGGTGGCCGCACCCCTCCCCATGGTCTGGTCCGAATTGGACTAGGGAAGGGGGGCGCCCCCTTCCTTCCTTCTCCTTTTCTCCTTCCCCTTCCTTCCTATCCTACTACTGGAAGGGCTCCTAGTTCTACTAGGAAAGGGGGAATCCTACTCCCGGTGGGAGTAGGACTCCCCTAGGGCGCGCCATAGAGAGGGCCGGCCCTCCCCTCCTCCACTCCTTTATATACGGGCAGGGGCACCCCAAACACAATTGATCATTGGATCTCTTAGCCGTGTGCGGTGCCCCCCTCCACCATAATCCTCATAAATACTGTAGCGGTGCTTAGGCGAAGCCCTGCGTCAGTAGAACATCAACATCGTCACCACGCCGTCGTGCTGACGGAACTCTCCCTCAAAGCTCGGCTGGATCGGAGTTCGAGGGATCGTCGAGTGAACGTGTGCAGAACTCGGAGGTGCCGTGCGTTCGGTACTTGATCGGTCGGATCGTGAAGACGTACGACTACATCAACCGCGTTGTGCTAACGCTTCCGCTTTCGGTCTACGAGGGTACGTGGACAACACTCTCTCCCTCTCGTTGCTATGCATCACCATGATCTTGCGTGTGCGTAGGAAATTTTGAAATTACTACGTTCCCCAACAGTACCGAGACCCTCCGTGATCGAATCCCCCTCCGGCAGAGTGCCAGAAAAGGCCCCAAGATGCGTTCTCATAGGAACAGAGGCTTGCGACGGAGGAAAGTATTTTGGTGGACGCTTCTAATGTTTGGGGAATATTTGAGAATATATAGAGCTCGAATTAAGGGTTAGGGGACTCCCGAGGGGCCCACAAGCCAAGGCCCCCCTGGGCGCGCCCTGAGGGTTTGTGGCCTCCTCGGGACTCTTGTGGCCCTCTCTCCAAGTCTTCTGGGTGTCTTCTAGTCCAAGAAAAATCATTGTAAAGTTTATTCCGTCTGGACTCCGTTTGGTATTCCTTTTCTGTAAAAGTTAAAAACAAGGAAAAAACAGAAACTGACACTGGGCTCTAGGTTAATAGGTTAGTGATACGTCTCCAACGTATCTATAATTTATGAAGTATTCATGTCATGTTTACAACAATTCTATATGGTTTTGGTATGATTTGATTAGAACTAACCCAGACTGACGTTGTTTTCAGCACAACTATCGTGGTGTCGTTTTTTGTGCAGAAATAAAAGTTCTCGGAATGGGTTGAAAATTTACGGTGATTTTTTATGGACCAAAAGAGACCCCAAAGCACAAGAGTTGGGCCAAGAAGTGGACGAGGAGGCAATAAGCCCTCTAGGCACGCCCTATGCCCCAAGGAGGGTGCTCCGGGCTTGTGGGGCCCTCTGGCACCCCCTTGACGTGAGACCGGCGCCAAAAATTCTTATGAATACCCAAACCTCAGAAAAGAACCCTACATCGGAATTCCGCCACCGCAAGCCTCTGTAGACCACGGAAAAATCAACCTAGGCCCTCTTCTCGGTACACTTCGCCAGAGGGGGCCATCATCACCGGAGGCCATGGAGGAGGAAGCCGGAGGGGGCATCACCACCATGGAGGCCAAGGACCAGAGGAAGAACCTGTCCCCATCTAGGGGGCATGGAGGACGAAGCACAAGGGGAGAACCCTCTCCCCCTCTCTCTCGGTGGCGCCAGAGTGTCGCTCGGGGGAACCATCGCCGCGGTGATCGTCTTCATCAACATCACCATCTTCATCACCTTCCTCATCTCTTTTAAGCGGTCCACTCTCCCGCACCCCTCTGTAATCCCCTACTTGAACATGGTGCTTTATGCCACATATTATGATCCAATGATGTTGTTGCCATCCTATGATGTTTTGAGTAGATTTCTTTTGTCTTTTGGGTTGATTGATGATCTAGATTGGTTTGAGTTGTATGTTTTATTTTGGTGATGTCCTATGGTGCCTTTTGTTCCTGCGTCACACGTGAAGGATTCCCGCTGTAGGGTGTTGCAATACGTTCATGATTCGCTTATAGTGGGTTGCTAGAGTGAAGCTTAAACCCGAGTAAGGGGGTTGTTGCGTATGGGATAAAGGGGACTTTTAATGCTATGGTTGGGTTTTACCTTAATGATCTTTAGTAGTTGCAGATGCTTGCTAGAGTTCCAATCATAAGTGCATATGATCCAAGAAGAGAAAGTATGTTAGCTTATGCCTCTCCCTCATATGAAATTGCAATAACGACCACCGATCTTGTTACCAATTGCCTAAGATAATTTCACACACCGATCCATCATTATTCCACACTCGCTATTTATAATATATAGTAATATATTCTAACTTTATGTTAATAGACACCTATTTTTATATTTTAGCTCTCTGATATCATGCAAAGTTATCCCTTCTTCATACCCATAACATAGTTTTATTTCTCGTTTCTAGATGGAAGCAAACGTTCTCTGTATGTAGAGTCATATCAGTGGCAGATAGGACTTGAGATATATTGATCCTACCTTTAGCTCCTTGTGGGTTCGACACTCCATACTTATCATTTCCACCTTGGAAATTGCTATGATGATTCCTTGCATTTTGGGGATTATCAGTTAGTCCCAAAAATAATATAAAATAGCATATTAATGCATATAAAACATCCAAAATAGATAATATAATAGCATCGAACAATCAAAAATTATAGATATGTTGGACACGTATCATGCATCTCCATGGATAGATCTTGCGTGTGCGTAGATATTTTTGTTTTGTTTTCCATGCAACGTTCCCCAACATGATTTGGTTTGGCCAACTAGATTGATTTTTCTTGCAATGAGAGAGGTGCTTTGTAACAGGTTCAATCTTGCGGTGCTTATTCCCAGTGACAGAAGGGGACATGAAACATATTTGTATCATTTCCACTAAGGATAAAAAGATGGGGTTTGTTCATATTGGTTGGACCTATCCTTCTACATCATGTCATATTGCATAAGGCATTACTCCCTTTTTGTTAACTTAATACACTAGATGCATGCTGGATAGCGGTTGATGTATGGAGTAATAGTAGTAGATGCGGGCAGGAGTCGGTCTACTTGTCATGGACGTGATGCCTATATACATGATCATTGCCCTAGATATCGTCATAACTATGCGCTTTTTATCAATTGCTCAACAATAATTTGTTTACCCACCATATGCTTTCTTTCAAGAGAGAAGCCTCTAGTGAAAATTATGGCCCCCCTTGGGCCCCCACCCTTTGTGCATGTTATTTTCAGATCTATAAAATCAAAAACACAAAAATACATTGCTGCAATTTATTTACATTTATTTTATTTGGCACTTTTACTTATCTTTTATATCTATCACTATCTAATCTGATCCTTGCAAGTAACCATGAAGGGATTTACAACCCCTTTATCGCGTTGGGTGCAAGTATTTATTTGTTTGTGTAGGTGCAATTATTGGAGACTTATGTGTTCCTCCTACTGGATTGATACGTTGGTTCTCAATTGAGGGAAATACTTATCTCTACTTTGCTGCATCACTCTTTCCTCTTCAAGGGAAAAACCAATGCAAGCTCAAGAAGTAGCAGCATCGCCTCGTCCGCTCCACCGACGCTAACAACCACCGGAGAGCCGCCGTCGTCGCCGCCCAACGCATTTGGACTTCCTTTGGTACTAATTTCCTGGAAAACCAAAAACAAGCAAAAAACGACACTTGGCACTTGGCACTAAGTTAATAGGTTAGTCCCAAAAAAAGATATATAGTTGCATATAAAACATCCAAGACTGATACTATAATAGCATGGAACAATCAAAAATTATAGATACGCTGGAGACATATCAGTATGCCTGAATATTGATACTACAAGATTGCCTTATAAACATGTTAGGTAGCATTCCGCATCAAAAATTTGTATTTATCATTCACCTACCCGAGGACGAGAAAGAATTAAGTTTGGGGATGCTTGATACGTCTCCAACGTATCTATAATTTTTGATCGTTGCATGCTATTGTAGTATCAATCTTGGATGTTTTATATGCAATTATATGCTATTTTATATCATTTTCTGGGAGTAACCTATTAACCCAGTGCCTTGTGCCAGTTGCTGTTTCTTTGCTTGTTTTTGATTTCTCGGGAAATTAGTACCAAACAAAGTCCAAATGCTATGAAACATTTTTCTCTTTTTTCTGGACAAGAGAGACCCTAGAAGCTTTGGGAGTGGTGAAGGAAATATGCCCTAGAGGCAATAATAAAGTTTTTATTTTATATTGTATTTCCTTATTCATGATAAATGTTTATTATTCATGCTATAATTGTATTGATTGGAAACTTAAATACATGTGTGAATACATAAACAAATATCGTGTCCCTAGTAAGCCTCCACTAGACTAGCTCGTTGATCAAAGATGGTTAAGATTTCCTAACCATAGACATGTGTTGTCATTTGATAACAGGGTCACATCATTAGTAGAATGATGTGATGGACAAGACCCATCCATTAGCTTAGCATGTTATCGTTCAGTTTATTGCTACTACTTTCTTGCATGTCAAATACATGTTCCCTCGACCATGAGATCATGCAACTCTCGGATACCAGAGGAATACCTTGTGTGCTATCAAACGTCACAACGTAACTGGGTGATTATAAATATGCTCTATATGTATCTCCGAAGGTGTTTGTTGAGTTGGCATGGATCAAGATTGGGATTTGTCACTCCGAGTTTTGGAGAGGTATCTCTAGGCCCTCTCGATAATACACATCATAAGAAGCCTTGCAAGCAAATGACTAATGAGTTAGTTATGAGATGATGGATTACGCAACGAGTAAAGAGACTTGCCGATAACTAGATTGAACTAGGTATGAAGATACCGACGATCGAATCTCGGGCAAGTAACATACCGATAGACAAAGGGAATTACATATGTTGTCATAACGGGTCGACTGATAAAGATCTTCATAGAATATGTGGGAGCCAATATGGGCATCCAGGTTCCGCTATTGGTGTTTATTCAAATTGATTGAGTTTACTTTATCTACACCATGTCATCTTGCTTAAGGCGTTACTCTGTTTTATACTTTATACTCACTGAGGGAGTCCTGGATTAGGGGGTCTCCGGACAGCCGGACTATTTCCTTTGGCCGGACTGTTGGACTATGAAGATACAAGATTGAAGACTTCGTCTCGTGTCCGGATGGGACTCTACTTGGCGTGGAAGGCAAGCTAGGCAATACGGATATGGATATTTCCTCCTTTGTAACCGACCTTGTGTACCCTAGCCCTTTCCGGTGTCTATATAAACCGGAGGGTTTAGTCTGTAGGACAACATACAATCATACCATAGGCTAGCTTCTAGGGTTTAGCCTCTCCGATCTCTATGGTAGATCAACTCTTGTACTACTCATATTAATCAAGAATAAATCAAGCAGACGTAGGGTTTTACCTCCATCAAGAGGGCCCGAACCTGGGTAAAACATCGTGTCCCCTGCCTCCTGTTACCACATCCGCCTTAGACGCACAGTTCGGGACCCCCTACCCGAGAATCCGCCGGTTTTGACACCGACATTGGTGCTTTCATTGAGAGTTCCTCTGTGTGTCGCCGTTAGGCTTGATGGCTCCTTCGATCATCGTTAGCGATGCAGTCCAGGGTGAGACTTTTCTCCCGGACAGATTTTTGTATTCGGCGGCTTCGCACTGCTGGGCCAATTCGCTTGGCCATTGGAGCAGATCGAAAGTATCGGGGTGAGACTTTTCGGACAGATCTTTGTGTTCGGCGGCTTCGCACTGCGGGCCAACTCGCTTGGCCATCTGGAGCAGATCGAAAGTTACGCCCCTGGCCACCAGGTCAGGTTTGGAAGCTTAAACTACACGGCCGATATCGCGGAGACTTGATCTTCGACGGATTCGAGCCTCTGCCTTGTGCTCACGCGGTCACGATGAGTACGATTTAGCTCTACCATCAGACAGTGTTCAAGAGATCGCACCGGCAGCCGCTCCGACCCTCAATTCGGAGCCAGTTGCGCGTCCATGGACGGGTGGATGGACCCCGCCACGGAGGCCTTACCCTCAGCGGCGATCGAGCCGAACATCGACCTTACCTTGCACGAGAGCCGTGTTTGTAAACTACCGGATCCTTCTCCGGCCACGGACTCCGAACCGCCTGCGCCCGTCCTATCGAATCCGATTGGGCGCCGATCATGGAGTTTACCTCCTGCGGATATTTTTCAGCACTCGCCCTTTGGCGACATACTGAACTCATTAAGGTCTCTCTCCTTGTCAGGAGATCCTGGCCGAACTATGTCCGGCAGGATTGGGATGCGGATGACGAAGAAATTCGCTGCCCACCCACCACCCACTTAGTAGCCACTGTCGACGACTTAACCGACATGCTCGACTTCGACTCCGAAGACATCGACGGTATGGACGACGATGCGGGAGACGAAGAGGAACCACTGCCCACAGGGCACTGGACAGCCACCTCATCATTACGATATATACATGGTGGACACACCCAAAGAAGGCAATGCAAAGAGACAGCGGAGGATGACCCCTCCAAGAAGCAACCCAAGCGCCAATGTCAGCGGCGCCGCTCTAAAGTCCCGCAAAGCCAAAAGTGGTGATAACCAGCAACAGGAGATTAATAACACTCCGAATAGTGCCGAAGATGGCAACAATCCCTCGCACGATCTAGGACCGGAGGATGGAGAGGCCAGCCCCCAGAGAGAGCGGTAGATAGAGAGGCGGAGGACGATAATTACATGCCCCCCTCCGAAGACGAGGCAAGCCTCGACGATGACGAATTCGTCGTGCCAGAGGATCCCGTCGAACAAGAGCGCTTCAAGTGCAGGCTTATAGCCATGGCAAATAGCCTTAAGAAGAAGCAGCAGTAGCTTCAAGCTGATCAAGATCTGCTAGCTGACAGATGGACTGAAGTCCTTGCGGCCGAGGAATATAAACTCAAACGCCCCTCCAAGAGTTACCCAAAATGCAGGTTGCTACCTCGACTGGAGGAAGAAGCGTATGACGCGGCTGATCGGCCACCTCGTGGCCGTGATAGAGAGGCATTCCAGCCAAAAGCTCAGCATGCACCCCGACGCCATTCAAATAAAAAGGCATGGGGAAGTACGCTAGACCTATGAGACGTATTGGAGGACAAAGCAAAACATGCAAGATCGATATACGGATCACGAGGGCGCGCCGCTATGCGAGACGATAAACATCACACCGGATACAGTAAAAGTAAATCCGGCCGGGCCGAACACAGCGGGCAAGACCCATTCGAGCTGCGTCGCGATATAGCCCAATACATAGGCGCCGCACACCCCCTATGCTTCACAGACGGAGTAATGGATCATCAAATCCCAGAGGGTTTCAAACCCGTAAATATTGAATCATACGACGGAACAACAGATCCTGCGGTATGGATCGAGGACTTCCTCCTCCACATCCACATGGCCCACGGTGATGACTTACACGCCATCAAATACCTCCCACTGAAGCTCAAAGGTCCAGCGCGGCATTGGCTTAACAGCTTGCCAGCAGAGTCCATTAGCTGTTGGGAAGATCTGGAGGCCGCATTCCTCGACAACTTTCAGGGCACTTATGTGCGACCACCAGATGCCGATGACTTGAGCCACATAATTCAGTAGCCAGAAGAATCGACCAGGCAATTCTGGACTCGGTTCCTAACAAAGAAAAATAAATCGTCGACTATCCGGATGCAGAGGCCCTAGCAGCTTTCAAACACAACATCCGTGACGAATGGCTAGCCCGGCACCTTGGTCAGGAAAAGCCGAAATCTATGGCAGCCCTCACGACACTCATGACCCGCTTTTGTGCGGGAGAAGACAGCTGGCTGGCTCGCAGTAATAACATATCAAAGAACCATGGTACTTCGGATACCAAGGACAGCAATAGCAGGTCACGTTGCAACAAACATAAGCGCTGCATTAACAGCGACAATACCGAGGATATGGCAGTCAATGCCTAATTCAAAGGCTCTAAACCCGGTCAACGAAAAAAGCCATTCAAAAGAAGCACCCCGGGCCCGTTTAGTTTGGACCGTATACTCGACCGCTCGTGTCAAATACATGGTACCCCCGACAAGCCAGCCAACCACACCAACAGGGATTGTTGGGTGTTCAAGCAGGCCGGCAAGTTAATTGCCGAAGACAAAGATAAGGGGTCACACAGCGATGACGAAGAGGAGCCCCGGCAGCCGAACACCGAAGGACAGAAGAGGTTCCCCCCACAAGTGCAGACGGTCAACATGATATACGCAGCCCACATCCCCAAGAGGGAGCGGAAGCGTGCGCTTGGGGACGTATATGCGTTGGAGCCAGTCGCCCCAAAGTTCAACCCATGGTCCTCCTGTCCGATCACCTTTGATCGCAGGGACCATCCCACTAGTATCCGTCATGGCGGATTCGCCGCACTAGTCCTAGACCCGATCATCGACAGATTTCACCTCACTCGAGTCCTTATGGATGGCGGCAGCAGCCTGAACCTGCTTTACCAGGACACAGTGTGCAAAATGGGTATAGACCCCTCAAGGATCAAACCCACAAAAACGACCTTTAAGGGCGTCATTCCAGGTGTAGAGGCCCATTGTACAGGCTCAATTACACTGGAAGTGGTCTTCGGATCTCCGGATAACTTCCGAAGCAAAGAATTAATCTTTGATATAGTCCCGTTCCGCAGTGGCTATCATGCACTGCTCAGGCAAACCGCATTTGCAAGATTCAATGCGGTACCGCATTATGCATACCTCAAGCTCAAGATGCCAGGACCTCGGGGGGTCATCACAGTTAATGGAAACACAGAGCGCTCTCTCCGCACAGAGGAGCACACTACGGCCCTCTCAGCAGAAGCGCAAAGCAGCCTCTCAAGGCAATCCACCAGTTCGGCGTTTCAAGACCCGGACACCTTCAAGCATGCTCGGAGTAATCGGCAACTAGACCGGCATGATCTGAGCTCGCGTAGCAATGCGGCCCCCACCCCGGCCCAAGCCAAACGCGAAATTCGTGCCACGCGTACATAATTACGCATTAAACATACCATGGGCACAGGCGGGGAGGGGGCACAACTACGGCACACCCCAATACGCGGCTTAAACCGCACTAGGGGCTTCCCGCTGTTTTATTTTTCTCTTGCGGGAACTTTAATCTCTGGAAACCCCGTCCGCAGCATGATTGCCGAACACATGATGTAGCAACCAAGGAGGCAGAAAGCTACGTCACACCACGGAACTCCCAGGTGGATTACGATAACGAGTGAAATATTTGCTTTAATACTATTCCTCAGCTTGCCCTTGGAAGGGACATAGTCCTACTTTTTGCTTATCGCACTATCTGTATCATTCTGCTTTAAAGCACTTTTTGAATAAACAATGCATAAAATTATGACTATTATTGCATTCTTGTTTTATATATGTGTGTGTTCATTAATGACGCGTTGCAACCGTACACTTTGGTATGGCCAATACACCAGGGGCTTAAGTACCCCACATTATGGTGTGAGAAGTCCGAACACTTTCACAAGTGCGGCACCCCGAACTTATAGCATTATATGCATCAGCTCCGAATCATGTCTTTGGTCAAATGTTGGGTTTGCCCGGCTCCTATGTTTTGGTACCTTACGTTCCGCTCTATCGGCTAAGGTAGCACTAGGAGAACTACTGCGATTGTGCCCCGGTTCTGCTGGGCTAAGCACCTCAGTAGAGAAAGCTAAAACTGACTGTCATGATAAGGCGAGAGACTGGTCGCTGCTCGGCGAGGTTTCGAGTCCCTAAAGACTTAGGCCGCTTAGAGCGAGGAGCCGGTCATGTCCGGCTTAAAGGCGTGTATCGCGCCCCGAATTCGGCCTTCCGAATACCAGGGGCTTCGCCGAAATTTAAAATTATAGAATTCTATGGCTAAGTGAGAGTGATAAAGCATTATTAGTCTGGTTGCCTTGTTCGTTGTGCTGAGCACCTCCCTCGAAGGACCCAAAAATGGGAACAAGAGTGCTCAGGTTTATCCCGAACACCCCAGCACTCGCGGCAAGGGGGCAGAAACCGAGGACTAGCCATCTCTCAAATTGGATAAACAGCCAAACAGAAGGCAATATTTTAAATTCAAACAAGCGTTGCATAGCGCATATGAAACAAGTTTCCTCGTACAGGATCACACGAGCAAGGTTACTCAAATATTACATCCTTTGGACATTCGTCCGCTACAAGACGGGCACCCTTCAGGACACCCTCATAATAAATTTTGGGGGTGCGATGCTCCTTGCCCTGCGGCGGTCCTTCCTTGATCAGCTTCACGGCGTCTAGCTTGGCCCATTGCACCTTTACACGGGCGAAAGCCCGGCGTGCACCTTCGATGCAGACGGACCGCTTGACGACTTCCAGCCGTGGGCAGGCATCCACAAGCCGCCTCACCAGGCCGAAGTAGCTGTTCGGAAGGGCGCGCCAGGCCACCAGCCGGACTATAAAGCCCTTCATGGCCTGTTCGGCCGCCTTGTGTAGCTCGACCAGCTGCTTCAGCTGGTCGCTCATAGGCACCGGGTGTTCGGTCCCAGTATACTGAGACCAGAACAGCTTCTCCGTTGAGCTTCCCTCCTCGGCCTGGTAAAACTGTGCGGCATCCGACACGCTGCGGGGCAAATCTGCGAATGCTCCTGGAGAGCTCCGGATTCGGGTAAGTAACAGGTAATTTACTTTCACATGCTTGCTTTGCATATAGAATGCCTTACCCGCCGCTATCTTCTTCATCGCATCAATCTCCTGGAGGGCCTTTTGGGCTTCAGCCTTGGCATTTTTCGCGCTTTCGAGGGCCGCGGCAAGCTCGGACTCTCGCGTCTTCGAGTCACGCTCCAACGCCTCATGCTTCGACACGAGAGCTTGGAGCTCTTGCTGCACCTCGCCCACCCGTGCCTCCTGCCTTTCCCGCTCGGTGCGCTCCTTGGCCGCTTTGTCTTTCGGCCTTGGATAGGCTTGCTTTAGGGTCGCCACCTCGGTTGTGCCCCTGGCAAATTATAGATGATCCTGTCATTTTGCAATCGCGTCTTATTTTATATATACATATCTATAGACTACTTACCCTTGTTCTCCTCGAGCTGCCTCTTGGCAAGGCCGAGCTCTTTCTTGGACCCCTCGAGGTCCTGCTTCAGTGTGGCGACCTCCGCAGTCAGTGCGGCTGAGGCCAGCAGCGAAGCCTGCATACGCATATAGACATACTTATGTTAGACTCTGCGGTATTATTTGATCCTCTATTCGGCTTTTCTTTTGGAACACCGAACAGAGCATCAGGGGCTACTGTCTATGCGGTAATATTTTTCCTATATTTCAAACACTTACCTCAAAGCCCTATTAAAGGCTGGCACAGGCTTCAGTCAATCCGCTCTTGGCGGACTGAACCTTCTGGACCACCGCACTCATAATAGTGCGGTGCTCCTCGTCGATGGAAGCGCTGCGAAGCGCTCCCAGCAGATTGTCCGGTACCTCTGGATGGACAGAGGTCACCGGCACAGGCGTCTTGCCCCTCTTGGAAGGAGGCCGCCTGCCCCGAATCCGGAACCGCTGGAGGTTCCGGCGCGGTGTTCGGCCGAGGGCCGAACTTTGAGCCCTCAGGGGCCTTGTCCCTCTGCTCCCGGAGTCCGGAAGGTCGCCTTGAGGCGCCTCCGGGACTGTCTCCCCCTGACCCGGTGCCTCTTGAGACAATACCTCGGTGTTGTCCGTAGGGCAAGGGGAGGTGGCGGTCGGAAGTGGATCGATATCCATATCCGATGAGCCCAGGGAGCCGTCCAACGATACATCGATACGGGCTCATGGCGGTCTGCATAGTCATAATTCGGCGTTAGGAGAAGCAGTGCGACAAAGGAATGCTATGAGTTACTCTGGTATCCGAATACTTACGACTCCCCAGGGGCTTGGCCCTGAGCAGCCACTCGTCTTCGCCTTCGGCGGCGGTGGAGTAGTCCGGAAGGAGAGTCCTTCCCTTCTTGGACCCTTCGCCCCCCCGGTTGGGGCGGCCTTCCTTTTCTTGTCTCCCCCAACTGAAGGGGGAGCATCTTCTTCTTCCTCCTCGTCTTCGGGGGAGGAGTGTGTCGCAGAGTTATCGGACGATGAGTCCGATGACGCCTGGCGTCGGGAACTCTTTCGGGTTCCCTTGGCCTTCTTGGTCTTCTCCGGCACCTTGTAAGGAGCCGGAGTCAGCATCTTCGTCAGGAGAGCGTCTGCTGGGCCTTCGGGCAAAGGAGCCGGACAGTCGATCTGTCGGCCGTCTCCTGCCAGTCCTGTCAAAGGTACGGGAGCTTAGATCCCGCATAGAGTCAAACTATGAAAAACAAGTACCCTGTAAGAGGTAAAACAGCTTACCGCGCTGGCTTGGCGCTTCGCGCAGAATCCGCGATCCTCGGTAGTGGGAGGGGGAACCTCGGCGCCCTTGAATAGCACCTTCCAGGCATCCTTGTGTGTTGTGTCGAAGAGCCTGTTCAGAGTTTGGTGCTGGGCCGGGTCGAACTCCCACAAGTTGGAAGCCCATTGTTGACACGGGAGGATCCGGCGGATGAGCATGACCTGGACTACGTTGACGAGTTTGAGCTTCTTGCTCACCATGTTTTGGATACATGTTTGGAGTCCGGTCAGCTCCCCCGAACTACCCCAGGATAGGCCCTTCTCTTGCCAGGAGGTGAGCCGCGTGGGGATGCCAGATCGGAACTCAGGGGCCGCTGCCCATGCAGGGTCACGCGGCTCGGTGATGTAGAACCACCCCGATTGCCACCCCTTTATGGTCTCCACGAAGGAGCCCTCGAGCCATGTGACGTTGGGCATCTTGCCCACCATGGCGCCTCCGCACTCCGCCTGGCGGCCGCTCACAACCTTCGACTTGACATTGAAGGTCTTCAGCCATAAGCCGAAGTGGGGCTTGATGCAGAGGAAGGCCTCGCACATGACGATAAACGCCGAGATGTTGAGGATGAAGTTCGGGGCCAGATCGTGGAAATCCAGGCTGTAGTAGAACATGAGCCCCCGGGCGAATGGGTGGAGAGGGAATCCCAGTCCGCAGAGGAAATGGGTAAGGAACACTACCCTCTCGTGGGGCCTGGGGGTGGGGATGAGCTGCCCCTCATCTGGGAGCCGGTGCGCGATGTCGTCGGGCAGGTATCCGGCTCTCCTCAGCTTCTTGATGTGTCCCTCCGTGACGGAGGATACCATCCACCTGCCTCCCGCTCCGGACATGGTTGGAGAAGGTTGAGGTGGGAAATGTGGACTTGGGCGTTGGAGCTCGAGTGTGCGAAAATGGATGAGCAAAGGAGGAAGAAGGTGTGGATGAAAAGGTGAATCCTTGTCCCTTTATATGGGCGGCCGAAACTATGCGCCACCACTAGCCTGGTAAAACTCGCTTATCCCCCAAGCACCGTAATCGATGGTGCGGTTGGGTTACCCACGCCCGTATTGATGAGAATCCTGTAATAAGGGGAACACGATCTCTGCTTTGACAAGACGTGTCAAGAAACTGCCTCGCGTTGTGTGCGGGGCTAGTTAAAGGAAACGGTTCGAATAATTACCGGGCCATGGCATAATGTCATGTTGCCAAAACATGTCAGCAGATTAGATTTGTGGAAATATTATTCTCTCTATGGTGGCATGTGGAACTTATTTTGCAGGGTCAGACACTATCCTTGTATTCAAATTCTTCCGTGATGTATTCGGAGGAGAAACCCGCCTTGCAATGTCGAAGACAATACTGCGCGCCGGACTCATCGTCATTGAAGCCTGGTTCAGGGGCTACTGAGGGAGTCCTGGATTAGGGGGTCTCCGGACAGCCGGACTATATCCTTTGGCCGGACTGTTGGACTATGAAGATACAAGATTGAAGACTTCGTCTCGTGTCCGGATGGGACTCTACTTGGCGTGGAAGGCAAGCTAGGCAATACGGATATGTATATCCTCCTTTGTAACCGACCTTGTGTAACCCTAGCCCTTTCCGGTGTCTATATAAACCGGAGGGTTTTAGTCCGTAGGACAACATACAATCATACCATAGGCTAGCTTCTAGGGTTTAGCCTCTCCGATCTCGTGGTAGATCAACTCTTGTAATACTCATATCATCAAGAATAAATCAAGCAGGAACGTAGGGTTTTACCTCCATCAAGAGGGCCCGAACCTGGGTAAAACATCGTGTCCCCTGCCTCCTGTTACCATCCGCCTTAGACGCACAGTTCGGGACCCCCTACCGAGATCGCCGGTTTTGACACCGACACTCACTCCATTTTTATATACAAGGCCACAAACTCAAATTACAGGTACCAAGATAAAATTTAATGCATACTTGACAAGCCAACTTTTATTTATGTTTATCAGGATCATTAATACTCAACATGCATGCAAGGAAACTGAGTGGAGGAAGTAGCTAGTGTCACTATGACTGCATACATGCAAGTATTAAACAGGTTACTAGTACGAGGAAATATCATTAATTCTTTTCTCGATTACTGTTGGTGGCCTTGTATTGATGTAAAACGTATATTCCATAGTGGCCTTCTATATAAAAATGGAGGGAGTACCATAGATGCATGCTGGAAAGTGGTCGATTGGTGGAGTAATAGTAGTAGATGCAGGCAGGAGTCGGTCTACTTGTCTTGGACATGATGCCTATATAAATGATCATTGCCTTGAATATCATCATAACTATGCACTTTTCTATCAATTGCCCAACAATAATTTGTTCACCCATGCTACTTCTTAAGCTTGCGTTGGTTTTTCCCTTGATGAGGAAAGGGTGATGCAGCAAAGTAGAGATAAGTATTTCCCTCAGTTAGAGAACCATGATATCAATCCAATAGGAGACAACGCACAAATCACCAATACATGCACAAACAATCAAACAACTTGCAGCCAACGCGATAAAGGGGTTGTCAATCCCTTCAAGGTCACTTGCAAAAGTGAGATCTGATAGAGATAGATAAACACCAAACAAGAGATAAAGTAATTTTTTGGGGTTTTTTGGTTTATAGATCAAGAAGTAAAAGATTGCAAAATAGTAGATCAGAAACTTATATGATGGAAAATAGACCCGGGGGCATAGGTTTCACTAGAGGCTTCTCTCAAGATAACAAATAATATGGTGGGTGAACAAATTACTGTCAAGCAATTGATAGAAAAGCACAAAGTTATGATGATATCTAAGGCAATGATTATGAAATATAGGCATCACGTCCATGTCAAATAGACCGAAACAATTCTGCATCTACTACTATTACTCCACACATCGACCGACTCCTGCCTACATCTAGAGTATTAAGTTCATGAAGAACAGACTAATGCATTAAGCAAGATGACATGATGTAGAGGAATAAAATCAAGCAATGTGATGTAAACCCCATCTTTTTATCCTCGATGGCAACAACAATATGTGCCTACTGCCCCTACTGTCACTGGGAAAGGACACTGCTAGATTGAACCCAAAGCTAAGCACTTCTCCCATTGCAAGAAAACCCAATCTAGTTGTCCAAACCAGACCGATAGTTCGAAGAGAATTACAAAGATATCAAATCATGCATAAAAGAATTCAAAGAAGATTCAAATAATATTCATACATAAGTGATCATAAATCCACAATTCATTGGATCTCGACAAACACACCGCAAAAGAAGATTACATCGGATAGATCTCCAAGAACATCGAGGAGAACATAGTATTGAGAATCAAAGAGAGAGAAGAAGCCATCTGACTACTAGCTATGGACCCGTAGGTCTGAGGTAAACTACTCACGCTTCATTGGAAGGGCAATAGAGTTGATGTAGAAGCCCTCCGTGATCGAATCCCCCTCCGGCCGGATGCTTGAAAAGGCCCCAAAATGGGATCTCACGGGAACATAAGGTTAAGGCGATGGAAAAGTGTTTTCTTGGATGCTTCTGATGGTTTGGGAATATATGTGAATATATAGGAGGAAGGTCTAGGTCAGGGGGTCACCGAGGGGTCCACAAGGTAGGGGGCGCGCCCTACACCCTTGTGACCGCCTTGTGGCTCTTCTGACTTGCACTCCAAGTCTTCTGGTCCAAGAAAAATCATTGCGAAGGTTTTATTCTGTTTGGACTCCATTTGGTATTCCTTTTCTATGAAGCTAAAAAATACGAAAAAATAGAAACTGGCACTGGGCTCTAGGTCAATAGGTTAGTCCCAAAAATAATATAAATAGCATATTAATGCATATAAAACATCCAAAACAGATAATATAATAGCATGGAATAATCAAAAATTATAGATACATTGGAGACGTATCAAGCATCCCCAAGCTTAATTCCTGCTCGTCCTCGAGTAGGTAAATGATAAAAACAGAATTTTTGATGTGGAATGCTACCTAACGTATTTATTCATGTGATTTTTCTTTATTGCGGCATGAATGTTCAGATCCATAAGATTCAAAATAAAAGTTTAATATTGACATAAAAACAATAATACTTCAAGCATACTAACAAGGAAATTATGTCTTCTCAAAATGACATGGCCAAAGAAAGCTTATCCCTACAAAATCATAGAGTCTGGCTATGCTCCATCTTCATCACACAAAATATTCAAATCATGCACAACCCCGATGACAAGCCAATCAATTGTTTCATACTTTTGGTGTTCCCAAACCTTTTCAACTTTCACGCAATACATGAGCGTGAGCCATGGACATAACACTATAGGTGGAATAGAATATGGTGTTTGTGGAGAAGACACAAAAGGAGATAGTCTCACATCAACTAGGTGTATCAACGGGCTATGGAGATGCCCATCAATAGATATCAATGTGAGTGAGTAGGGATTGCCATGCAACGGGTGCACTAGAGCTATAAGTTTCTGAAAGCTCAAAAAGAAAACTAAGTGGGTGTGCATCCAACTTGCTTGCTCATGAAGACCTAGAGCAATTTTAGGAAGCCCATCATTGGAATATACAAGCCAAGTTATATAATCAAAAATTTCAACTAGTATATGAAAGTGACAACATAGGAGACTCTCTATCATGAATATCATGGTGCTACTTTGAAGCACAAGTGTGGAAAAGGATAGTAACATTGCCCCTTCTCTCTTTTTTCTCTTTTTTGTTTGCCTTCTTTGGCCTCCCTTTTATTTTTTTCCTCACATGGGACAATACTCTATGAAGGTCATCACACTTTTATTTACTTACAACTCAAGAATTACAACTCGATACTTAGAACAAAATATGACTCTATATGACTGCCTCCGGCAATGTACCGGGATGTGCAATGACTCAAGAGCGACATGTATGAAAGAATTATGAACAGTGGCTTTGCCACAAATACGATGTCAACTACATGATCATGCAAAGCAATATGACAGTGATGGAACGTGTCATAATAAAACATAATGGTGGAAATTTGCATGGAAATATATCTCGGAATGGCTATGGAAATGCCATAATAAGTAGGTATGGTGGCTGTTTTGAGGAAGGTATATGGTGGGTGGATGGTACCAGCGAAAGTTGCGATACTAGAGAGGCTAGCAATGGTGGAAGGGTGAGAGTGCGTATAATCCATGGACTCAACATTAGTCATAAAGAACTCACATACTTATTGCAAAAATCTATTAGTCATCAAAACAAAGTACTACGTGCATGCTCCTAGGGGGATAGATTGGTAGGAAAAGACCATCGCTCGTCCCCGACCGCCACTCATAAGGAAGACAATCAGAAAATACCTCATGCTCCAACTTCGTTACATAACGGTTCACCATACGTGCATGCTACGGGACTCGCAAACCTTAACACAAGTACTTATCAAATTCACAATTGCTCACTAGCATGACTCTAATATCACCATCTCTATATGTCAAAACAATCATAAGGAATCAAACTTCTCATAGTATTCAATGCACTTTATATGAAAGTTCTTATTATATCCCTCTTGGATGTGTATCATATTAGGACTAAATTCATAACCAAAGCAAAATACCATGCTGTTTAGAGACTCTCAAAATAATGTAAGTGAAGAATGAGAGTTTAATAATTTCTACAAAATAAAGCCACCGCCGTGCTCCAAAAAGATATAAGTGAAGCACTAGAGCAAAATTGCCTAGCTCAAAAGATATAAGTGAAGCACATAGACTATTCTAATAAATCATGATTCATGCGTGTCCCTCTCAAAAGGTGTGTACAGCAAGGATGATTGTGTCAACCTAAAAATTAAAGACTCATATCATACAAGACGCTCCAAGCAAAACACATATCATGTGGTGAATAAAAATATAGCATCAAGTAAAGTTACCGATAGACGAAGAAGAAAGAGGGGATGCCTTCTGGGGTATCCCCAAGCTTAGGCTCTTGGTTGTCCTTGAATATTACCTTGGGGTGCCTTGGGCATCCCCAAGCTTAGGCTCTTGCCACTCCTTATTCCATAGTCCATCAAATCCTTACCCAAAACTTGAAAACTTCACAACACAAAACTCAACAGAAAATCTCATAAGCTCCATTAGTATAACAAAATAAATCACCACTTTTGGTACTATTGTGAACTCATTCTTTATTTATATTGGTGTAATATCTGACATATTCCAACTTTTCCATTGTTCATACCCCCCGGTACTATCCATAGATTCATCAAAATAAGCAAACAACACATAGAAAACAGAATCTGTCAAAAACAAAATAGTATGTAGTAATCTGTAACTATCGAATACTTCTGTAACTCAAAAAATTATGAAAAATTAGGAAACCTAGAATTTTTTTATTAATCTTCTGTGAAAAGAATCACTATTTTATCACGCTTCTGTTAAAAATGAGAATTGTTTTCCTGAGCGCCAAAGTTTCTGTTTTCAGCAAGATCAAATCAACTATCACCGTAAGCCATCCCAAAGGTCTTACTTGGCACAAACACTAATTAAAACACAAAACCACATCTAACCAGATGATAGATGAATTGGATTGCCTCCCAACAAGTGCTATTGTTTAACACCCTTAGCTAGGAATAAAACACGAATAGATCTAGGTATAATCGTAGTAATGATAAGGCAAATTTCGGAAAATCATCTCATACTCCCTTCGTTCAGCAGCAAGTTTTATTTGTGGTAAGCAAAAATAATCAAAAGGGCTAAATTTAATGGGATAAGGATCCCCAAGATCAAGCTCGGGGAGAATTGGTTCTTCCTTCGACCCCTCATATTGTATGACCAACTCATCATTGTAAGCGTTCTTTTGGCAAAAAGTCATGAGCTTGTGTCCAAGAGAGAAACCCAATCCATTGTTTTGTATAGAAAAATTATCATTAAGTTTAGAAATCTTATCAACTAAAACATCATAGGGACCATCTTTCTTAAATTTTCATTATAAGCAACATGATCTAGAGATCGTAAACGCATTATGTCCTCTTGGTTAAAGAGAATTACCTCTATGGGAGGACGACCACCATCTACTTTATAATGCGCAAAAATTTCACTGGCTTCTTTCATAATAAATCTAAACTCATGGGCTAGAAATATAGCGGTGGCGCGCTTAACAGAAGAATGCTCAATATTATAAAACTCTAGAAAAAACCTTTGTATGGATGGATGCGTATGAACAAATTGTCTTTCAAGTTCAACTATGAGAAAAGATATAGCATCCGCAAGACTATTAGTTTTATGGAGTATAGATCCACCTAACGTGGGTAGTGCACTGACACAAGTAAAGAAATCTTGAATAACCCCTTTTCCAATAATATTGCCACTAGCTATGTGAAGTTTTCCAGTGTGCAAGATAGTAGATTCTTCATGAGGATTAGTATTAGCAAAAGAATCAAATTTTACCCCATTGTTACTACCATCTTTTTCAGCGATAACCTCCCCAATTTCAGACATGGTAGCAACAACCAATCTAGCAAACGAGCAAACCGAAAGTAAACAAAGAAGACAAACAGAAGAGGGGCGAAGAAAAAGGCAAAACTTTTCGAAAATCGTTTTAGAAGTGGGGAGAGGAAAATGAGGGACAAATGGTGAATAATGTAATGCAAGAGATGAGAGTTTTATGATGGATATTTGGTATGTCTTGACTTGGTGTAGATATCCCCGGCAACGGCACCAGAAATTCTTCCTCCTACTTCTTGAGCTTGCGTTGGTTTTTCCCTTGAAGAGGAAAGGGTGATGCAGCAAAGTAGAGATAAGTATTTCCCTTAGTTAGAGAACCAAGGTATCAATCCAGTAGGAGACAACGCACAAATCACCAATACCTGCACAAACAATCAAACAACTTCCACCCAACGTGTTAAAGGGGTTTTCAATCCCTTCACGATCACTTGCAAAAGTGAGATCTGATAGAGATAGATAAAACTAAACAAGAGATAAAGTAAATATTTTTGGGGTTTTTTGGTTTATAGATCGGAAAGTAAAAGATTGCAAAATAGTAGATCGAAAATTTATATGATGGAAAATAGACCCAGGGGCCATAGGTTTCACTAGAGGCTTATCTTAAGATAGCAAATAATATGGTGGGTGAACAAATTACTGTCAAGCAATTGATAGAAAAGCGTAGTGTTATGACGATATCTAAGGCAATGATTATGAAATATAGGCATCACGTCTGTGTCAAGTAGACCGAAACGATTCTCCATCTACTACTATTACTCCACACATCGACCGACTCCTGTCTGCATCTAGAGTATTAAGTTCATGAAGAACAGAGGAATGCATTAAGTAAGATGACATGATGTAGAGGAATAAACTCAAGAAATATGATGTAAACCCCATCTTTTTATCCTTGATGGCAACAATACAATACGTGCCTTGATGCCCCTACTGTCACTGGGAAAGGACACTGCAAGATTGAACCCAAAGCTAAGCACTTCTCCCATTTCAAGAAAAACCAATCTAGTTGGCCAAACCAAAATGATAGTTCGAAGAGAATTACAAAGATATCAAATCACGCATAAAAGAATTCAGAGAAGATTCAAATAATATTCATAGATAAGCTGATCATAAATCAACAAGTCATCAGATCTCGACAAACACACCGCAAAACAAGATTACATCGGATAGATCTCCAAGAACATCGAGGAGAACATGGTATTGAGAATCAAAGAGAGAGAAGAAGCCATCTAGCTACTAGCTATGGACCCGTAGGTCTGAGGTAAACTACTCACGCTACATCGGAAGGGCAATAGAGTTGATGTAGAAGCCCTCAGTGATCGAATCCCCCTCCGGCAGGATGCCGGAAAAGGCTCCAAGATGGGATCATACGGGGACAGAAGGTTGCGGCAGTGGAAAAGTGTTTTTGTGGATGCTTCTGGTGGTTTGGGAATATATGGGAATATATGTGAATATATAGGAGGAAGATCTAGGTCAGGGGGTCACTGAGGGGCCCACAAGGTAGCTAGGGGGCACGCCCTACCCCCTGGGGGTGCCCTCCACCCTTGTGGCCGCCTCGTGGCTCTTATGACTTGCACTCCAAGTCTCCTGGGTTTCTTCTAGTCCAATAAAAATCATCGCAAAAGTTTTATTCCGTTTGGACTCCGTTTGGTATTCCTTTTGTGCGAAGCCCAAAAACAAGGAAAAATAGGGCTCTATGTTAATAGGTTAGTTCCAAAAATAATACAAAATGGCATATTAATACATATAAAACATCCAAAACAGATAATATAATAGCCTGGAACAATCAAAAATTATAGATACGTTGGAGACTATCAACCCACCATATGCTATGTGCTCGAGAGAGAAGCCTCTAGTGAAAACTATGGCCCCGGGGTCTACTTTTATCATATATATAGACACAAAATACCTTGATGCAATTTTCTATTTTATTTTATTTTATATTTGCAATTTATCTATCTACCACTACAAGATTTAATCCTTGCAAGTAACCGCCAAGGGGATTGACAACCAACTTGTTTGCGTTGTGTGCAAGTATTTGCTTTTGTGTGTGAAGGTGTTGTTCATGAGGCTTTGTGTGATTCTCCTAATGGATTTATAACCTTTGTTCTTAACTGAGGGAAGTATTTACCTATACTGCACTGCATCATCCTCTCCTCTTCGAGGAAATCTCAACGCAGCTCACAAGTAGCACCCCTCCTTCTTCTTCTTGCTTGGACCCCCCCCCTAGATCGGACGAGTGTTTCCGCTCTATTCCATGGCCGCGATGGCTCCCGGAGGGCAGGAGCCCCTCTGAGATTGGATCTCTCTCTGTTTTGCGTCCTGTTTCTGGCCGAAAACCATTTCTTATATTCCGGGAGATCCGTAACTCGATTGGGCTGAAATTTTAACACGGTTTTTATCTGCATAATAGCATCCTTGCCACCGAAGTACACCTCCAACTGACTTACTGGTGGCCACAAGCCTGCCCGGCATGCCCTAGGGTAGGAGGCGCCCCCTTTTCTAATGTGGGGAGGCCGAATTGGACAAGGGGAGGATTCCTCCTCCCCCTAGGGTTGGCGCAATGGGAGGGGAATCCTTACCCTTGTGTGGCACCCCCTCCTCCCCTCCCAACCTATATATACTTCGAGGTATTGAGCTCTTCTATACATACAAGTTTTGGAGCCTCCTCTGGTTCCTCTAGTTCTAGTTCTAGTTGATCCTAGTTGATCGATTAGAGCTTGACCTAGATCCTCTAATATACATAATTAGAAGCCAGTGTGGTTCTAATCTCCTCTCTCTAATTTTCCGGCGACGATTAGCTCTGGATGGCGAAGCACTGCAAGATCGTCAAGGTTGTATGCTTGCAACCAAGTAGAAAGGTCGTGCTTTCGGTCTTCTATTCGAGGGATCGTTCGAGGGTGGTTCGCGGGATCATTATCAACCGTTTGAGGGCTCCAAGTATGATCTACACGGACTCTTCTACTTCCACTGCACTCCGGAGTCGGTAATGATCATTGATCCAAACCCTATGTGCATCTTCATATTGTTCCTGGGTGATCGTAGAGCTTTTCTACTATGTTCCCCAACAGGTATTTCTTATAATAGCTAAAGTGCTCTTGAGGACACACGGGATTTCATTGAGTTACTTTCACCACGATTCATTAAGTTACCATTCATCGATTCAATAAGTGTTGTGCTAGTGGACCGGAACTAAGGTATTGTCCTTACTTGAGCAAATACCTACCTATGAATATACCCTCC
The DNA here is from genome assembly GCF_003073215.2 of Triticum urartu. Classification (NCBI taxonomy): domain Eukaryota; kingdom Viridiplantae; phylum Streptophyta; class Magnoliopsida; order Poales; family Poaceae; genus Triticum; species Triticum urartu. Next base: position 57,364 of record NW_024115647.1, read on the forward strand.
ACGCAAGCATCTACAAAAATACAAAGAAGTAATTAAGATAAATCAAACCATAGTATTAAACAATGGGATTCAAAACATCCTCTCACAGAACAATTCTAAATTGGGGTTTGGGTTTCTATCACTCATGTAACCCATCATCTACAAACTAATTCCATAATGTCTTTCCCTGGTCCCAAAGATGGTGAAGCATCATGTAGTCGACATTCACATAACATCACTAGAGGAAGAACAACACAAAATATCATCAAAATATTAAATGGTAATCAACTTCACATGATTACTAGCAACAAGACTTCTGCCATGTCCTCAAGAACTAATGGATCTACTCACAAGACATCCTATGGATCATGATCAGTAGGTATAAATATATGAAGACCAATCTAAACATAACAATATTTCACTAATAAATCTCCTATGCATCAACTAGAAGGTGTAATCAACACATGCAAATACTCCCAATAACCAATCTGAGATTGGATACAAAGATCGAACAAAAGGGATAAACTAGGGTTTGCATATGGGATGGTGCTGGTTAAGATATTGATGAAGATAATGTTCCTAACGATGAACGGAGTGTTGCTGATGACGATTCGATTTCCCCCTCCAGGAGGCTAGTTTCCCTGGCAGAATCACTCCAGCAGAGAGCAAAAGTGCTCTGCCTAGGTTCCACCTTCGAGATGGAGGTGGAAAGTCCTGAGGATTTTCTGTGATTTCTGTAGGTCAATTGTGAATTTATGGCAAAAGTCGGGAGAGGAGCCACACCAGGGGCCCATGCGGCCAGGTGGCGCGCCCTAGGACTTACCCGCGTGGGGTGGTCGTGTGGCGCCCTGGTGGGTCCCCTTTGGCCCATATTCGGTCCCCGGTCTTCATATTTTTGGAAATAATTTAGTAAAATCCCTAGTGTTTTTGGAGCTCCAGAAAATTGTTTTCCTTCTGTTGTAATTTTGGTTCAAATTTTCAGATGTCCGACAATTTCCCTCACTATGTTTACCTTGCATTTTAAGAGAGGAAGGGTATTATAACTGCATCATAATGTGAAATATATCATTGAAATATGATAAATTATATTAGGAAATAGCGGTGAAAAATGAACTTATCATCGAGCTTGTCCCAATACCTTGCTTTACTTTTTCATTAGTACATTTTTTGAAGCCTTCCTTTGATCGTTGTTTTTATTTGTCTTTCTTTGAAGGTAGTTTTTTAAAATACAAAAATATTTATTTTGCTCTTGTTCTCAATGCGGATTTTTCTTGAATATTTTGGCCTTTCTATTTTTACAGCGAAGTTGATCTACATCGAGCAATAAGGAATACGTCTTAAGGAAGAAAAGCGTGAACATCCGTGGATGCGAGGTATGTCCTACTACTCCCGCTTTATGAACTTGAAATACCGATTCTAGCTGTAGTAGTGTGCATGTGTGATATATCCAAGTGGGAGTAGGTCTTGATAGTTATTATAAAGTTTTTGTTCACTTTGCTAGATTAGTTAAGTAGCTATTATTCCATTTCATGTGGTCAACCAAGACTTGTTGTGGGACTAGTTTTGCATGAAGTGATGCTAACAAGATAATCATATAATGAGAGGATGTCTTTGAAAGACTTGGGTGTCGAGAGAGATTATGTTTGAAGAAACTGGTATTTAATTTAATAGACTCGATAGTTCTTGTAGAAAGAGTTGTCTAGAGGAACCAAGTTGGAGGTAATTGTGATTATTACATGCCAAAACTTGTGTGATTCTATAAGATATTGCTATGCATTTCTTATGAATCATTGTCTCGCCTCTTGAGAAATCTTACAACTCTGTTGGCCTATGAACGATCTACTTGAGTTTCAACTCAGGTTTTGGCTACTGAGTTGGCTAACATTTGTAACAGAAATGTTATAACAATTAAAATTTTGGCTTTCGCGAGGGGATGTGTTTCTGTGAAAAGATGGGTACTCCTCTGTCCAATGATCACATGCGTATGGGATAAAACCTAGTATCGGTCATGAGTGCCTGACTTCCCCCAGAACAATAACTCGACTCGCATGTATCACTTTTTTGTAAGATCTCTCTACTAAAGAAAAAGTTCCGACAAATAATGAAAGGAGCACTATTGCTCCTTGATCAGGCAATACTTGTGGGTGTTGATAAGTTACTCTAGCACCATATTTTCTTTAACATATGCTTCTCGCGTCTGATTATGTTTTCGTTGCAAAAGTGTTACCAGCAGGCAAGTGCTACCTAGACAAAATAAAATAATTACTAAGTAGCTACTTTGTCCAAGTTCATATTTTTTCGTTTTAACCGTCTTGGCCTAACAAGCTTGCATAATAACCTTTATCACCACTACAACTATGCTAAGTCTTCAGATGAAGAAAGTGGCTAGCTATCTAGGCATACACGAGCGTAAGTGAACCAAAACCTTTCTTTATTTAAGCTTAAACATTGATTTCCTTACGGTATCGTTTAAGCTTAGGGAGGTTGATGAGTGTAATTTTGCGCTAATTTCTACGTGTGTTTAAACTAGATAATCTTGGATTTTCTGAGATAATCACTTTGATTTGTCACTAATAATTAATGAATGCAAAATATTGTAAATCTCTTTGTTTATTTTGTTCCTTGCATGAATGAACTATATTTGGTGCAAAATCAAGCCATATATGGAAGATAATAAGCAGAGTAATCAAACCCAATTAATAGAAGGCACACAACTAAGTCCATAGGAGAAGAAGACGCGTAGTACGCCGGTGAGCGCTCATACCAACGGTCATACTGCCTGCCGCCTCTATGACATCATCCCTGGCATCTTCCATGAAGGCGCCTAGTGTCAATTCGTATCAGAGGCACCCTGAAACCCTATTCCGCCCACTTGCAATATACTTATAAAGGAGAGAAAACCCTTGGTGAAAGGAGTCACTCATCCATCAAGTCATCCCTTTACAACCATTGTCACCATTCCCATCTACAATAGTAGCCGCCATTTCCGTAGTCATCTCCATCTCTGTTATCCCCATCTCCGTTTGCCATAATACTTGTAATAGGGAACACATCACTAATCGACATACATTGTAAGACTTATAACCATTCATCTTCAAGTATCAGTTTCACAATGTATCTTATTGGTCATTCTTGTGCGATGTGCGAGTAGTCCCCTTGGGCCAAGGGTTGAGGCCTAGCCTCGCAACCGCATGTATGCGCGCTAAGTGGTTGTTGGTTTACTTTAAGGATAATGTTATTTGATGTGTTACACGACGGTTTTCGCCTCTTATCTCTACCTCGTTCTAACTTCCAAGGCCTCGCAAGTACACAAGATATTGAAGATCGAGAGATTAAGTGCAGAGAGAAACAGAAGGCTATGCCAAACATCGGTGAAAGTAAGATTAGTAAGGTAGCTAGAACCTATTCTCTAGGGGTACATAAAGTGCTGTCATTAAGTCCAATGCATTGGTCAGGTTAATTCCTTAATAACTAAGATTACCCCACGAGAAGGTAAGGGCCTTGGTTGAACAAAAGAATCTCGACACGGCGGTAGTCGGTCATGGTGTCAGTTGGACACATCTCCCACAAACAACACGTTGAAAACAAATAAGTAACCGTCTTTTATCAAGGCCGGTTCTTTTGCTTGCTTCTAGAATAAGATGCCCCTTACCCGGGTTATTCTAGAAGCCCAACCAAATTTATTTTTTAAGAAGCCTAGTAGTTAAGACTTGACTATTAGGCTTCCAAAAGGAAGATTTTGGTTGGGCTTATAGAATAAACTGGGTAGAGGGCAACTTATTCTCAAAGCCCCCAAAACAGCAAAACAATTGACCCAAAGCCATGTTGATTATCTAGATAGAATCTCAAGCATGCGTGTATGATTGCAAGTGAACCTCTAATCCTGACCTATTTATTTATTATTATTCCCACTTCAATATGTGTGATTTGGTCAGAACTGGAATTGTTTTGTAACAAAGTCTTGAGGGAAGAATGAAGGATGAAAAATTTCAGCCAATTATGGACAGATTTGGGAAGAGATGCAACGATTGGTCAGAAAAGTTTATGTCCTACGCGGTTAAGGAGGTCCATGTCAAATCCGTGATACAAGCCCTTCCTGTATTTACCATGAGTGTTTTCATGCTGTCCAAAGGCTTCTGCGAGAAGTACGAACGTATGATTAGAGAGTTCTGGCGGGGAGAGGAGGACGACCATAGGAAGATGCATTGGATGTCCTGGGAGAAAATGACTAAACCCAAAAGAGGTGGTGGTATTGGGTTCAGAGATATGCATCTCTTTAACCAAGCTTTGCTTGCAAAACAGGGATGGAGACTCATCCAAAACCCGGACAACTTATGTGCGAGAGTCCTAAAAGCAAAGTACTACCCGAACGGGAGCATCCTGGATACAATTTTTGCATCGGACGCATCCCCTGTCTGGAAAGCTATTGAGTTCGGGCTACAACTTCTCAAGAAGGGACTGATTTGGAGAGTGGGAGATGGCAAAAGCATTCAAATCCAACATGACCAGTGGATACCCAGGAAGGAAGGGCTCATGACGGCAGCTTTTATTAGGAGATCAAGAATTCAGTGGGTCAACCAGCTCATTCTCCCCGACAGAAAAGAATGGAACGAGGGGCTTATTAGGCAGATCTTTTTCCCTTTTGATGCTGATGAAATATGTAAGTTGCCCATCCCAGAGGCAAACATGACAGACCGGATTGCATGGCATTACGAGAAGAATGGAGTTTTCTCTGTCAGAAGCGCATACAGATTAGCTATGGGAGCAAAGGCGAGCCACACACCTTGTCCCTCCAGTTCCTCCAATGATGCGAATGATCGTAGCATCTGGGATTTCATTTGGAAGGAGAAAGTCCCCGGCAAGGTGCGTATCTTTAGTTGGAGGGCAGCGACAAGTACTCTGGCTACAAAGAAGAACAAGTGGAAAAGAACTCTAGAGGTAGATGTTGCCTGTAGCATATGTGGTCAGGGAGAGGAGGATGAATTCCATGAGGTGGTGGCATGTACTAAAAGCAGGGCGTTGAGGTTTGCCCTTAGAGAAAAATGGACACTGCTGGTGGAGATCAAGTTCAGATGTACAGGTGAGGACTGGCTCTAGGTCCTGCTTGATTTAGAGTCGGAAGAATGCCGGGCAAAAATCCTATTACTGCTGTGGAGATCTTGGCACCTACAGGAAGACTATGTCTGCCACAATGGACAAGAATCCATCTCGGGTTCTGTTTAATTCCTAACAAAATGTGCAGATGAACTGAAACACAATAGTATGGCAAGAGATTCAGTATTTGGGAAGTACGCAGAGGACATGGTAGAAATCCAACCAACACCGCTAGTTAAACTGAACTTGCAGTGGACGCCACCAGTACGAGGTACTGTCAAGATAAATCGTGATGCGTCATTCTTGGCCAAGAATGGTTGGAGTGTGGCTGTTGTTGTAGCCCGTGATTATCAAGGCCATATCCTTGTCTCCATCTACCAAAGGTTGCCGGCATGCGGGAGTGCAGAAGAGGCAGAAGCAAGGGCAGCTTTGGCAGGCGTGCAGGCTCTGGCAAATGTGTACAATGGACCAACCGTGCTGGAACTGGACTGCCAAGCAATTACTAAGGAACTTACAGAGCAGGCCCGCACTCGGTCCCCTAATTATGGGTCGATCATGGACATCAAGCATGCCATATCTGCGTTTGAAGCATGCAACATCTCGTGTACCAGACGCAGTGGGAATGTTCTCGCCCATGAACTGGCAGCCGAAACTAGGAGAAGTGAAGATCAGAAGTGGATCGAAGGGGTGCCGGAGAGACTGCGACCACTGATGCTAGGCGAATATCCTTCTCCTGCTTGAGTAGTGTTCTACTCTTGTTCTAAAAAAAGTCTTGCGGAAATCATCTTACTGAGGCATGACTTCCCCTGAGTTTGATAACTTAGGGTCACTCCAGGGAGAAAGGGAACTATCTACATTTATGTTTGATTTACTTTTTTGGTGTTTTACCTTTTTTTGGAAAATATGCTAACAATTTTGTAAGTGCTTGGACATATATCTAGACATGCCCAAACAACTTTTTCAAATCCATGAACTTTTTGTAAAAAAAATACACAAACTTCTTGATGCATGAAACATTTTATGGGTATATAGGAAATGGATATTGTTCAACTAAGAGACGCTTTATGTTGCACGATAAATATTTCTATTGACAGGTTTGTGAACATTCTTTTTCGCACTATGTAAAATGCGCATACTTTAGGTTTTCTGTAATATTTTAAAACTCTTTTAACCAGTGCGACCCACTAACAAGCATTGTTTTTTTATTTGTTATAAATTTTTAAAATATATTTATTTTACCTTTTATATAAACCCATTTAAGGGTCAGAAAAAAATGACCATGTGTTGCAAAAAAAAAAAGAACCCACATATATAAGTATATCAGTGTCTTTTTAAAAACTGTTCATCTATTTTTTTTAAATGTTTTCTGTATGAGACAAATGGTTGCATGTTGCAAGAAAAAATGTTCATACATATGGAAAAAAATGTTCGTGTATTTTTTAGAACTCATTTATATATTTTAACAATTTTTGTATATAAAGATAAATGTTCATGTATGTCGAATAGATGTTCATGTTTTGAAGAAGAATGTTCGCACATTAAAAATATATTTACGTGCACTCCTCGAATGCAGATACAAATTCTCTCTACTAGAGGGCTGTACACTGAGGACACGGCTGACTAATGAGAATTTGCCCACGCGGAGGACACGGTAGATTGAAATAGACCGATCTATAGTCCAATCACTCCTAGTACATACGAATAGGACAATTTTCAGGTCTCAAATTTGTTTAACATTAATCCCATCGAATTGCATCTCTTCTC
>NW_024115648.1:0-10871 GCF_003073215.2 Triticum urartu
GGGGGGTTAGAGTTTCGATGTCCCCTGGGGGTTGTAGGCCAGGGGAGGGAGTGGGCCGGCCTAGCAGGCCACTGGCTGGGCCGAGGCCAAGTTGGCCTAGGGGTTTTCTTTTTATTTGTTTTATTTTCCCTTTTGTCTTTTCTATTTGCTTTTATTCCTTTAATACTTTATAGTTTTTCAAAAATAAACCCACACCTAAAATAGAGTTACCATTTCAACTACTGTCTCAAAAAGTTTTACCCCTGAACAAAATAGTTTAATATTTTATAAAATTCAAAAGACGTTTATTTATTTGTTTTAACTACTGTTTTATCCATTTTAGATTACTTAAACATTTTATGAAAGTGTGGTTTCTCGGCCATAATTACACATGCATTATTTGGCACCGCCTGAACATTTTAGTTTTAAAGTTTGAAAACTTTTGTTGTTTGCCTTTAATTTAATTTTGAATTTGAATCGGTTTTGAACTAACCGAAGATTAACTCTAGTGACAGAGGTGACGTGGCATCATTAGAAAGGAATTACTGTTGTCTAATTATTCGGGCGTCACATTCCTAACCATAGACATGTGTTGTCATTTGATGAACGGGATCACATCATTAGAGAATGATGTGATGGACAAGACCCATCCGTTAGCTTAGCATAATGATCGTTAAATTTTATTGCTAACTATAGACATGTGTCCCTAGTATGCCTCTACTTGACTAGCTCGTTAATCAAAGATGGTCAAGTTTCCTAACCATAGACATGTGTTGTCATTTGATGAACGTGATCACATCATAGAGAATGATGTGATGGACAAGACCCATCCTTTAGCTTAGCATAATGATCGTTAAGTTTTATTGCTATTGCTTTCTTCATGACTTATACATATTCCTCTGACTATGAGATTATGCAACTCTCGAATACCGGAGGAACACCTTGTGTGCTATCAAACGTCACAACGTAACTGGTTGATTATAAAGATGCTCTACAGGTGTCTCCGAAGGTTTTTGTTGGGTTGTCATAGATCAAGATTAGGATTTGTCACTCCGAGTATCGGAAAGGTATCTCTGGGCCCTCTCGGTAATGCACATCACTATAAGCCTTGCAAGCAATGTGACTAATAAGTTAGTTACGGGATGATGCATTACGGAATGAGTAAAGAGACTTGCCAGTAACGGTATTGAACTAGGTATGATGATACCGATGATCAAATCTCGGGCAAGTAACATACTGATGACAAAGGGAATAACGTATGTTGTTATTACGGTTTGACCGATAAAGATCTTCGTAGAATATGTAAGAACCAATATGAGCATCCAGGTTCCACTATTGGTTATTGACCGGAGATGTGTCTAGGTCATGTCTACATAGTTCTCGAACCCGTAGGGTCTGCACGTTTAACGTTAGATGACGATTTGTATTATGAGTTATGTGTTTTTGTGACCGAAGTTTGTTCGGAGTCCCGGATGAGATCACGGACATGACGAGGAGTCTCGACATGGTCGAGAGGTAAAGATTCATATATTGGAAGGTAGTATTCGGACATCGAAATGGTTTCGAGTGGTTCGGGTATTTTACCGGAGTACCGAGGGGTTACCGGAACCCCCCGGGGAAGTATTGGGCCTACATGGGCCTTAGTGGGGAGAGAGGGGAGCTCGCAAGGGTGGCGCGCGCCCCCCTCCAAGGGAGTCCCAATAGGACAAGGAGGAGGGGCGCGGCCCCCCTTTCCCTCTCCCTCTCCCTCTCCTTCCTTTTCCCCTCCGGTGAGAAAGGAAAACGGGGGGAGGGGCGAATCGTACTAGTAGTGGAGTCCTAGTAGGACTCCCACCCCCATGGCGCGCCCCCTTGTGGCCGGCTTCCTCCCCCCTCCTTTATATACGGGTGCAGGGGGCACACCCAATAACACATCAATTGTTCTCTTAGCCGTGTGCGGTGGTGCCCCCTCCATAGTTTACTCCTCCGGTCATAGCGTCGTAGTGCTTAGGCGAAGCCCTGTGCGGATCACATCACCATCACCGTCACCACGCCGTCGTGCTGACGAAACTCTCCCTTAACCCTCTGCTGGATCAAGAGTTTGAGGGACGTCATCGAGTTGAACGTGTGCTGAACTCGGATGTGTCATACGTTCGGTACTAGATCGGTTGGATTGTGAAGACGTTCGACTACATCAACCGCGTTAACCTAACGCTTCCTCTTTCGGTCTACGAGGGTACGTAGACACACTCTTCCCCTCTTGTTGATATGCGTCTCCTAGATAGACCTTGCGTGAGTGTAGGAAAATTTTGAAATTGCATGCTGCGTTCTCCAACACCAGATCCTAGCATTAGGTGTCCCTAGGATCCATTCGGTCATGCCTAACAAGTTCTTGCTCTGAAGCTTCTTGTGTAGGACCTTGTTATGTTTTGCTTGAGGGGTTACAAGCTCTGTATGAGGTTCATGGGAAACCTATTTAAATTTTATTTTAACCCAGAGGCCAGAGGTTCCATGGATAATTTGGATAAGCAATGTATGATTGTTATATATTACTGACTAATTTATGCTTATTGCTATGGGAAGCATATGCTACATTTTATAATGCAATTGCCAACCAATAGCAAACAAGGGCATGTCAATATTTTTGCTGGTGATTACTATTAGCAATGATGTTTTAGTACCAAGTTCAAAGTATGAACACATTTTCAACTTATCACTGGACTCAGTGTAACTTGCAACACACAGTTGGCCATGAACGAAAATGATAAAGAATTGCACCAATGGTTTAATTCATACTATAGATTTTTCTACAAATACGATTACCTAATCATACATTAAAGATCACTATTATGATATTTGTTATTCCTTGTGATTTAGAGATATCTACCATAGATGTATATATTGTATATAATTTATAAAATATATATTCAAGAAGATATTTTTTGTGAAACACAATTTAAATTTAGCATGACAGAACTTTATTTCCATTACATACCTTATAAATGTATAACAAAAAATTTATATTTAGCATGACAGAACTTTATTTCCATTACATACCTTATAAATGTATAACAAAAAAATTTATATTTAGCAACTTGGTTATGTGGTTTACTAAGTCCAATATGTAATAGATTAGTATACTTGTTAAATTTAGAGGATGAAAAAAATAGAAGTATAAGATTTAAGTATAAATTATAGTAATCCTAGAAAAAGTGATGATTGGGTTCACGGCTAAGATAATTGCAATTGTAGTTATCTTAAGATCTTAATCAAACATAATAGGAAGTCTCAGATAATTGCGCTCGTAGTTACCAGCAATCAAATAGAACCAAAGAATCCGTCACATCAGAGTGCGCACTGACTTCATGAGCTGGATAATCCCCATGTCCTTGGCTTTTCCTTCTACATACGTTTCGACAATCTGCAAACGTGCATAAGCAGAGAAGCATATATATGATATTGATCATGTAAAAAAATATATAAATGTTATCACTTAACAATCAGGTCTGAAACAACAAATTATTTCTCTGTGCTAAAACATACAATAGTCTGCCGTAGATTCATGTTGGGAAGGGAAATACAACTTTATTATGGAATTTCTATGAAAATGGCTAAGAAATAGCCCCTTTGCTCGTAGATAAAGTGAGTACAAGAAACTACAATAGGAGAATAGTGGATGAAGCTATAATCTTGCATTCCTAGGTGCCTGATATTATTGGCTGCTTAACCACTTAGGGCTTCATCCAATAGTACCCCCCCTCTCGCAGCCAAAGAGGCGGGAAGAAGAGGAGGGGACCCGCGGCCTTCAGTAGGAAGCATGGAAACTAACATGTTTTGGGAGGGAGAGTGCTTTGGAGTCCTCCTCTTCCAAAGGCATGGAGTAGACTACATCTCTCATGCGTACGGTGGATCATGTAATAACTCTTCAGGCTTTTTGGGCGACATTTTGTTACTTAAGACGTCAAAAATGATTCACTATACCGACGATGCTCCTAACAGCTACCAAGGCGATGACGACCGTACCGACGAAATCTTGGGGAGTGCACATCGACAGCGACCTTGTTGACAATAATGTAGTTGCTTGGGTCGTCCGGACGTGTCGATCAGTTTACAAATAGCAGGCAGAGAAAACCTTGGAATGCTTGACCTATACTAGATGAGGTGAGCCTCGCACGTACTTATTGTTTTCATGGCGGCCTGACGACATCACATTCGGAGTCCGGCGCACTACGGAATAGGAAAGGACTAGTAGAGAATCAAGAAAGCCTTGGGTATCTACTACTTCAATTGAGTTTTTTTAGGGGTACTCATTCGATTAAGTGTTAGAGCAACTCTAACAAAGTCCTCAAACAGGCCCGAAACAGCTAATATGGAGTTTGGGGCCAAATGCAGATCTAGCACTTTTGACTCCAAAAACGGGGTCATCATCTCCATATATGATGGTTGGTTAGGGATGCGGATATGGTCAAGGTCAGAGCTAGATTAATTCAAGGGATAAGCAAGGTAGCGATTCGACACTATAGAGAACCAGAAACTATAGCGACCTGGGTTTTTAGGTTTTTTTTTTTTTGAAAACCAAACATTTTTTGGATTTGCGAGGAAATTGTGAAACAAGTACATTTTAAAAAAACACAAACATTTTTTGTGAAAAATCCCAAACATCACAATTTTCAAAAAAAATATGAGATTTTTAAACGAAAGCGTTTTTGAAATTCTTTACAATTTTTAAAATTCCTGAGCATTTTCTAAATTTATGAACCAAATTTGAAAACACAAATATATTTTTTGAAATTTTGAGTAATTTATGGAAAACATAAACATTTTTAAAATTTCCAAAAAAGAAAACATGAGCATTCTTTAAAAGAAAATAAACATGAAAAAGGGAAAAAGAGTAAAAATAAACATAAAAACATTAAATGGACATTGTTGAAAGGGTAAAATGCATCTAAACCATAAATAAAGGTTTATGCACCAAGTGTAAATAGCACGAGATCGAAATTAAAGAATGGTAATCACTAATCATTGTTATTGAGCTTCTTATAATGTATCGGTTAATTCCTACTTTCATAAAAAAGATACTATCCGGAGGTTTCATGTTAATTAGAGATCAACATATCATATAATTTTAAATACTACCTCCTTCGGGAATTACTTCTCGCTTAAATGGATGTATCTAGCACTAGATACATCAATTTGAGCGACAAGTAATTCGAGAGGAGGGAGTATATCTCAACAGATAATGTTTCATAGTTTTAGCATAAGGCATCAACTGACCATTTATGCAGCGGACTTTGTTATGAACCGAACTGACAGAGATCATTCGCTACAGTACCTAAGCATCACGAGTTATCAATCTGACCGACTTGGTTATTAATGGTCAACCACTCATTCATTAAATCCTAACTGGCACAGTGTGTCAAGAAGTGCTAGTGTTTTTCAAGGATTTGAGCTTCTCTTCAATATGTCCAGAACCTGCGCGTGACAGAGGCAGGCCTTGTGTAGAGAACTTTATTCTGAAAGACAGGTTGTCCCACCCAAATCAAAAGTAGGGTATAACCGGACATGGAGTTTTGGTGCTCAGGCTCACCTGCACTTGAAATCCAGTCCATTGATGTCCCTCTTGGGATTCAGAAAATCTGGTTTGATGGGACAGGTTCGGTGTGCAGAAAAGTCTAATACAGGTTGTATATGTTTTGAGTAAAATGATCGATTGATCTTTCTTTGTTGATAGTGAAACTATTTGTACTATTACATGGGACGCTAGAGAAGAGACGTCTGTACAGAAAGAGATGCAAGCAACAGTCGCGTCGGTTGGGAGAGAGAGAGAGAGAGAGAGAGAGTCAGAGAGCGAGAGAAGGAAGAGAATATCACCTAGTCCTCCTACGGCAGGCAGCATCGTCATCCGGATGTGAAGATCTTAGCGAGAGCTGCTGGAATGCAGCTCGGGGTGATGTTGGTGGTGCCCCGCTCTGGATGGAGATGGGTGGACTAAGATGTACTGCCAGTAGTGAAGATAAACATGTAGGGGTGTGAGAGGAATGAGTTATTTCTAGTAGTTGGTGCATACGCATCGGATGCGCGTAGGAGAGATTCAGCAAAGTAGAGACAACATACAAGTGTGTGTGCCGCGGGCTTAGCGAGTGCTAAACATAAACGGGCAGCGATGCGTGTAAGAATGGATTTGACTAATGCAAACCATGACTTTCATTTCACGCAACAACAAAAAAGACCATGACTTGATAGACTACGGGCAGTCGTCACATTATTGGGCAAACTACTACATCATCATCTAGGTAACACGGGCTTTACATCCAGACTGCACACACGAGACCGGACGGCACACGCATCAGCATCAACTACACCCAAAAGACCTGGCAAAATCTGATTGGATGCCCCGAATTACTACATCATGACCACGCACTGGAACAACACAGTGACCATCAGATTGGTTACAGGGACCATCAGGCTAACAGCTGCAAGCAGTTGTGCGCCACGACGAATGTTTGTATGCGCCTAGGGCATCAGCTGCGGCGTTTCTGATTTCATCTGGGATAGGTTGGGATTTGAACCGGAAGCACAGGCTATGCAACACACAGTTGAACCGAGACTGAAAACAAAAAAGGAATCCCAAGGTGGCATAGATACAGGGATCATATAAGAACTTCTCTTTTAGAGATCGTGCCTCCCAATCAGGAGGAGGGCTTCTAGGTGTCGTGCAACAACAGAGGCATATCCAAACTCCTTGATCGTGGTGACATGATGAATCTCATAAATTTCTTGCACATGTTTAACACCAACTAGAAGTTGAAAATATCTTTAGCTTATACAATGACACTAGGCATTTAGTTATTCAAAAGATGTGCACTAGTCGAGGACATAACTTTTCATTAGTGCGGGTAAACCTAGTAATCACGAGCACAAGTCACTCAAAATAGACAGAGTACGATAATGAAGTATAACTGACGACCAAAAGAGAAATGTCTTCTTAGTCACTATAGAGATCAGTTGGAGAATATATACAACGAGTGCCCAGGAAAATAGTGAGAGAATGTTATAAGCACAGGCACCACAAGATCCGGGCTCTAAACCTTTCACAAAAGAAACGACTTAAAGCCTATGTTATACATGGCAATGAACAAACTAACTTTGAATAAAAACCGGTGCACATTTACATGTGCACCAACATCTGTATGTTAGTTTTGAACCCACTATGAAAGATCAAACGACCCCTGGCCTTCGTTGATAGCATAAAGCAGCTTCTTGTGCATAACCTCCTGCAACAATGTTCCGACGACCATAGCAGAAGTCAGTTTCCAGGCAAGACGATACGGAAAGGTGGAACAAAAAATTCATCAACCAAAAGAACCAAACCTTTGTCGAGTATGGCGGAAGTTTAAGATAGTTGGCACAAGTCATGACACTAGGCAGATCATCATCTGCAGACTCTGCTGCTCCAGCTGCATTTGAAGTATTCGCCGCAGTCGAAGAGTGCTGGCCAAGATACAAAATGGAAAAGCTTAAATAACATGAACGCAGAAATGATGTCATTCTGCATTGCTACAACAGGCTTACCTTCCTAACTATAGTCAGCTTAGGATTTAGGGAGGCTAAGCCACCAGGTGGAAGCCGAGGAGCACCAGTCACAAACTGGCAGAATGCATGTTGTTGCTCCGGAGTAAATTCCGTCATGATCTCAAGTAGCTGCAAACCAACAGCACAAACATTAAACTGAAGTTCCAAAAATCTGAAATAAAGCTGTGTGAAGAGATGTGCCCTTTTTTAAAGATGATGTACTCACATTGACAATTGCTGGACTCTTCGAGGTATAACCATGATCAAACTTTATATGTTCAACCAGTGTCTCCGGCTGCATTACATGCATTTGCTCAGAACAAGTTAAATAATGATTATAGAAGGGAGAAATAAAGTTAACAGGGCATTACCTCCCAAAGTTCCCGTCGACCACAAATGAGATAGTCAAGCTCTTGAGGAGAAAATATTTGGAGTGATGATATATCAAATACCTGAATTAGAAAAATAATAAGAGAAATGCAATAGCTAATTAACAATAATTGCCAGCAAATAAGATATCTTAGAAAAATGAGAAAACCTGATTAAATCCAGCTTTGAATGCTTCTACTTGACGCATTATTCCAGTCTTAAGTGTAGCATCCACTACCAGCGAAATGTACTCTTCTAAGTTGTAAATGCAGACCTACAGGAAGTTAAAAATAACAATGAATAGTCAACAACAAAATTAGAAGCAAAAGCTGAAGTACCACTTAGATGACAACATAAGAACCTAATCTACTCCATCACATACCACTGTATTTTCTTCACCTTCCTTCAGAACAAAATCCGGATAGCCCGGAAGAGTAAAATCTAAGCATAGGTCTTGAATAGGAGCACCACGAAAGCCCAATTCTTCTATTTGTTGACTATGATTAGAGCAGGACTCCAGAAATCGCTTGCGTTCAACAAGAACTTGCAACTCTTGAAGTATTTTACCAAACTCAGCATCAAAAGATAGTATGTCGTACAAATCAAGTTCCTAGTAAAGCAAAATATTTTGGCGTCAATACAGAAGACAGTAGAAAAAATAAAAAAAAATACCAAGACTTGACAAGAAGGTGGAAGGGAATATCGGAATGGATCTACTGCAAGCGGGTTCTCATGCTTACTTGTCCAAGTAGAAGCTTATAAAATGCTGTTGACAAAGGCAAATCAAGAAGCCTTCCATCTTGCAATGCTTTTGCCATGATTCGACCAACTAAGCGGAAATACTCAACAACTTTGAAGAATTTACTACCCTCTGAAGAAGCAGTACTAGGTGGCCAAGGCCGAGGGAACAAGCCAAGAGGTGCATGTATCAAGTTCCTGCTATCAGCAGGTGAATGTGAATCAAGTTTTTTAGCTTCTAAAGAATCAGAATCAGATCTCCATAATCCCAAGCCAACCCTTTGCAGGTCATGACTTAAGAGGGTGTAGAACTCCAAAGTTGGACCAAGTCCAGTTCCCACTTCACCAAAGTATTCAACTTCAAGAACAGCCTTCTGATTGGAGAACATCTCCATTACTTTGGCAGCAGAATCCAGGATCCGGTTACGAGAAACACGAACTTTCTGGCGTTGCAATCTACCAATCCGGACTTCTCTTTCAGTCGCTGAGCTATTATTATCACCCTGTTGTTGCTGAAGACGATTCAATGCCCTAGATAACCCAAAAGCTGTGGAGTAGAAGTGTTGTCTTCTTGTTTCAAAAGGAAACAGAAATGGACAAGCTTTGGTCATCTGATAACACCAAGAAGGTAAACTACCACTGCAGAGTGCAAGAACATCCTGAATTTGCCGAGCAAGCTTTGGTGTCAACTTACTGCTGATAAACTCCTCTGAGGGTACCTTAGCTCCGGTGCCATATAACCCATCCAGGGTACCAACTTTTCCCTCTATAAAATCATCACAGGTTGCCTGTAGTCTCAGACGAGGAGATAGCTGATTCAATCCCTCCAATACACGCAATAGTGCTAAAATATTATAAGTTTGGGTCGATTTCTCAATATCACAAGGAAGTTCTCCTTGCAAAATGCTATCAAGAAGAGAAGTACATTGTTCTTGAGATGTAGCTCTGCAAAGTTCTGATTTGGACGATTTCAGCACTAAAGATGAACCTCTGGTTGATTCCCTATCCACTTCGTTATCAGCCTTTTGATATGTTATAGTGAACATATCACTCCAGAGACGGCTTCCATCATTGGGTAAATCAGAACCACCTAGCCTTTCCTCATCATCCTCATCATGAACTACTTGCTGTTGCATAGCTTGATATACAGTCAAATGCTTGCTAAGCTGCTTGCCGCCAGCTGTAAAAATCAATTTGTTTGAATGTTCATGTGCACTAGTTCCAAGTGGAAGGCCACGCCTATCCTGGCTACCTCTGATACCACGACTACCAACAGAAGCAAGCCCAGCCATGGCAGCTGCAGCAAACGACATCGCGCCCCGCGAACCAAGTGTGCTTGGATTTCTAAGTTCAACAGAACCTGCTCCCCTGCTACTAAAAGTATGTTTTACGCTGGAGCCAGATGAGGGTTGTGTCTGGTTATCACTTGCTATTGAGGCAATACTAGACCCATCAGCATCTGCCAGTTTTACATCATGCACACTCTCTGGAACACAGTCAGGAAGAGACCCACGTAGAACCTGGGGATTTTCAACAAAAATATGCAGTTTTCAGTCATGCCCACTAAAGCCACATTAACTTGCAGAAAAATAAAGAGATCAACCGAAGTACTTTTGAAATACTACCTCATGGTCATCATCTTCATCATCTGAAACATCATCATCGTCATCACCAAGCATCAAAGCATCATCAGCCTCAAAGGGAGATGCGCCCAGTTCTTCGTCCTGCATGTAGGAAACAGAATGTATCATGCACAACGAGCATAAATACAATAATAAAGTTTAACATCACATGACATAGTGTACAAGAATTGGATCAGAACTTTTTTCAGGGATAAGGGAATTAGTGAAATAGTAAGCCAGTTTCCAACACATAAGTGATCTATTTTGTTATACAGGTGAGTACTGGTAAGGGGTACTTGCAGCTAATTACATAGATATAATTAAATTGACAACTTAATTTATATATTTATCACTCAGTTAGGCAAGAAAAGCAGTATTGCATTCGGGCAAACTTTCAACAGTGAAATGAATCACATTGGTGAATATGCTCCCACTATCACAAGTTCTCAACTATGGAATGTGCCATTGCTGCTTAAGGTCCGTGCCACTCTCTCAACATATAATTATTGAATAGGATGAGGAACTGCAACAACCTTTAGGCACATTCAGTGATCGAGATAGTGGTGGGAGCACCAACCTTTCCCTCCATCATTGGTTTTAGTTAGACAATGT
>NW_024115649.1:0-2500 GCF_003073215.2 Triticum urartu
CCCCCGACCCCCCCCCCGGGGCCCTCTCCCCCCCGCCCCCCCCTACGCCGGTCGACCCTGGCCGAATCCGGTGGCCGCCGGCAGCGCCCAGCACACCCACGTGATCCCCTCGGCCCGCTCCTCCATCTCCTCTGGCCAGATTCGACGGGCGCGTCCTCCTGCGACCATGCACAAAACTCTCCATCCACTAGGGTTTGGGCCACCGCGTCGCAGGTGTGGCTCCGGCGTTGCTCTGGTGATTCAGATCCACTCTCTTCCCTCGTCACACCACTCCTTCATTCTCCTCCTCACCACGTACCCTCTAACTCTCAGATTCATCATCGCTCGAGCACCGTATGCCATGTACGGGATGGCTGCTTCCTCCCCTGCCCAGATGCCATGGAGCGGCTAGATCTGGGCGTGTACGACGACGCCCAGTGAGACGGCCTGGCCTACCACCCCGAAGCCATAGCAAGGCGGGTGAGGGAGGAGTAGACCGCAGTCATATGGGAGCCAAGAGGGATCTGAAGCGTTCGTCTCCTTCGAGCACCAAGACGGGTCTGCGGTGGATGCTGGGTTGGAGTTCGGGTCGATGGCGTGGCCATGGACACGACCTCCTTGACCTCGACAGCCAAAGCATCGGCTGTGGAACATCTGATTCCTGAACCTTTTCTTCTCCTCTTTTAATTTAAATTCTTATTAGCTTAGTTGTAGATTTCTTCTAAGCATGCCATCTTGTTGTGATTAATTATGCTAGTTTAGTTCTAGATTTCGGTTGCTACTACTATTGCATAATTGTGAATATTCTGTCATCTCATATGCTTCCATGGCCTGCCTACCAACCTGCTCGAGCAGTAACATAAACCGAGTTATTTGAGCAACCAACCAACAACAACGATAGTAGCACCAACTGTGTTCCTATTCTACTCTCTGTTGGAGACTGATGAATGTTTAGCACTTTATGGCAGCCCCATATGCAACAGGAGACCAGCAAAAGCAGCGAGTGAGAGCGGCTGTGAATGCATAGTTGGCATCGATGACTGCATAGAGTAGTGTGAGCTAGGCCTACATCTAATGCGAGTGGAAGAGCATGGCTTATAGTCAACTCCCACAATGGTCTGTCACCTAGCTCTTTAAATTGTGTTAATTTGCTGTCATCTAGATTCAGAGTTATATAAGAGTATTGATATATTTGGAGTTAGTTGTTATCTTATTCGTACAATATATAAGAATATAGATATATTTGGAGTTAGTTTTTAGCTGCCATCTAGCTCTTTAAATTGAGTTGATTTGCTTACTGAAATTAGGTCGATGCCTTGATGTACTGTTTTTCTTGATATGTTTGATGTTCATCGATCGTCCAGATTTACTAGCACACCAGATATAAATCTGGACTGATGCCATTCAATAGATTTTTCTAGACATTTTATTGGATCATGAGATGATTGGCGTGGCAGGGTGTGTTTGGCTAACATATTGCATTGGAAATATATTGTTCTTCATCACCTAATGTCATTGTTGCAGATAATACGGCATGTAGATAGCACGTTATTTTGCTAGTGGCTACTTATGCTTATTGTGTCTCACACCGAAAAATAAAATGCACAATGAGCTTGTTTGACTTTTTCGATGTTATAGTATACTTGATCAGGGTAGTCTATTTCCTCTGATCTTTCCTATCACGTGCACATATTAAATTTTTTTGACTTGAATCTGTTATGCCCTTGATATGCCCTTGATTTTTTTTACTTAGCTTGACCCAGAACAGCAGCATCCTTGGTTTTTACTGACCCCACCTCGCTCTAGCTCTCGTAGACCCAAAGGAGCTTGTATGCAATGCACCTCCTCTCTGGTGGTGAGAGCGTACATGGGTCGTGGGTCCGACTAATTTCCATGTTTGTGGCCACTCCTGCCATTGCCCTCTCCTTAAGGACACAACCAGAAAGACGCTCAATAAACAGATCGTCGTCCTCTCAAAGCGGAGGGGTCAGCTCAAGCGATAGTCAGTTTCTAGTATTCTCTACCGTGTTGATGTGGCTTGTTTACCTCGTCCTTGCTACACTTGATCGCATTATATGATCTCTGCTCGAGGATCTGATAGAGATGGTTCATTCAAAATAGTAGAGTATATGATTCATGTTTTGTTATAGTTTGTTTGTTTGTCCCAGCCCTCTGTTTCATGGCTGCTATATTTCCTTTCCTAATCGCATTGCACATATTTTTGGTACTCAAAATGTGACATTATTCAATCAATTTCAGTCCCTGTCGCAGTCCAACAGGCATTGCTTTGTCGTTGGACACTGGTAATTAAGAGAGAGCATTGTATACTCTCTGATTATTTGTCTATTGATTGGTTGAAGCATCTATCTTACTAGCTTTTAGAATGGAGAAACTCGTGTCATTTCATATATGATCTGAATGAAATGATTAGGACTTGTTGCAGTGGATTTATTTGATATTGTATATTGTACTAAAGAAACAACATATGTGCTCCTGAAACGTACTACGTTCTTGTCTGCTA
>NW_024115649.1:7500-10749 GCF_003073215.2 Triticum urartu
TCTCTTAATCCAGTAAGCTAATAGGCATAGATTCATGTCAGCGATATTGGGGATACCTAGGCCCCCATGTTGCTTTTGTAGGGTCACATTCTCCCAGGCAGCAAGGTGATATTTATGATGACCCTCATAATCATCCCAAAAACAGTGAGCTAGTTGTGAATTAATTAGCTTTATGGCCCATTTTGGGAATTTAATAATCCCCATAAGGTAGCCAGGGATAGTAGCTAGATAGATCTTCACTAGTGTGAGTCTCTTGCCAGAAGATAGTAATCTCCCTCTCCACTCAGCTCCCCTTTTAATAATTTTATCAATAGTAGGCTGGAGCTCACTTTTCTTTAGTTTTCTGGGATGGAGAGGAGCACCTAAATATTTAATAGGGAACTCACTTAGTTTGCAACCAAGGATTTGAGCAAATATATTGGCATCACTTCCATTTATATTAATGGGCACCAAGTCACAGAAAACCATAGATGACCATCATAGATGACCATCGGCTAATCCGTTGTCGTAATAACCGTCTGAAGCCAATGATCCATGCCAAAAAATTGTCAGCACAGTCGGCGGCAAGGCAACTTTAATTAGGAAGACAAGCTAGAAAGAACAACAACCATCGTTAGACCTGGAAAGACCGAGATCTAGGGTTTCTCCCGAGCATCCCAGAAAGACAAGAACTATACCATATGATGCCTCCAGCAAAGTAATACCGCCCACATATAACATTGTTTGCTCCAGCCACAATTAAACATGGCTTTTCATCAGCAAGCTCACATTCCCCAATCTGCGGCTAGTTGGTTAGCCTATCCCGACTAGGGGAGTCTGACCAGTCCATTGCCCTAGCTCCGTAGTTACAACGAGAAAGTTGCATCAGAGCCATATCGTGTCTCGTGTGCAAATTCATCCCTATCTGAGCACGAGGGCAACGCCTCCTCTCCGTCGCCGAAGGAGCTTTTGTCGATGATAAAGACCATGCCTTGAACCTTTGAGGAAATCATTGCAAGGAACCCCATTGCCGCTAGTTTAGTGTGCAATCTTAGGCCAAGGTCGTCATTTGGCGATGACATTAGGGTGGGAGGGGAGGTGTGGCATGGTGTGGTACGTTTTCTCCAAAGAAGGGTGTTGTATGCTCAAATAGGGGCATAAAAATAAAAATAACCCCGGCAAGTTCGCAACATTATTTCCATAAATGCCATTTGTTGCACGAGGATGGAAACACTATTCTGAGTACATGATAGAAGCATGTCTTTTTAATTTAAGGGCTCCTTTGATCCATAGGATTTCCCTTTGATTATTGGGGAATTAAAATCCTTTCTTTTTTTCATATGTTGATCTTTTGATTCATAGGATTGAATTCTTATTCTATAGTAATTTGTCTATAGTAACTATATAGTAATCAAACAAGTTCCAAACTTCCAATACTATAGGATTGAATGGACATGCCATTTTAATTGTATCCATTGCAAACCAGAAGAGAGTAAAAGCATCTACACCTGTGATGGGCAAATTCGGCCTCCCAAATGCCCGCTGATGCGCACGGATACCCCAAATTAAAAATCTCAAATCCATATTACTACATGCAACATAGCGATTTTGAGCAGAGCTTGTCCGGTCACCGTGGCCATATCCGGCGGCCGGCTGCACTCCGAGAGTATTGGTCCGGACGCCGGCAAGGTAGAGTAGGGCATGTGACACGATCCAGCTCAAGGGACTCAAGGCGTTGTCGTCTCCCACGCCCTACTCTTCCTCATCGAAGCCCGGAACCTGTTGGGTGTCGGTAGACATAGGATCGATGATGGATCCGTCCTGGGACGAGCCAGCGACATCCAGCACGCCGCGGTTGCGTTGCCCAGAGTGGTGTACCATATGGGGCGCCGGAGAATTTGACCCCGCCTCGCCGACATCCATGTCGCGAGCGCTGCCGCTGCCTCGCATGGCGGGCATGCCATGCCATGATTGCATCGGACGACGCCCACGGTGCATCCATGACCTCGGCGTGCCAACGGAGGGGTTGCACGTCCGCCACCGTGTTCGGACACCAGACGGCTTGCACCGCCTCCGGTGAGGTAGCGACTGCTGCCCTAGCGCCGGATCCATGCGTCATTTAGGCGGACGCAATGGATTCCCAACGGAAGGAATCCGAGCGCTGTCGTGCGCGGGCCTCCTCCCGGGAGCGGTGGAGCGCATGCCGGACGGCCATCTCCTCCTTGGGGCCGTGTGAGATGAGCTCGGGGTCGACGGATCTGGAGGTGAAGGACTTGAATCCGCTGCCCGCCATGGCAGAGACGGTCGGACAACGCCGGAGACGAACTTGGGTGGGAAGGAGAATGAAGTGGCTAGGGTTTGGTTCGACGAGCAGTTGGGGAGGAATATACGTGGGTTGGGTAGGCCAGCATCAGGTCCAACGTGACGGGCGTGTCCGAATGCCCCCACATTCGTTCCATATTTATGTTAGATATATAAGGGATGTCGGTCAGGCCGGACGTTTGGGTCTGTTTGAGGCTTCCGGAGCGTTCGAGAAGGATTTGAGGTGCCGGATGCTCTGAGATCTGCCCGTCGACAGCAAGCCCTTTTATCCCCCGTCACACCTCTGGACTGCGACCACGGCGGCTCGAATCATCGGCCCTGTTTGGATACTCTAACTCGGTTAGAGGTTAGAGTTAGATTCTAGCCCTGAACCAACCCTAAACTAACTCTAACCAAAAAGTTGTTTGGATG
The DNA here is from genome assembly GCF_003073215.2 of Triticum urartu. NCBI lineage: Eukaryota > Viridiplantae > Streptophyta > Magnoliopsida > Poales > Poaceae > Triticum > Triticum urartu. The sequence continues at coordinate 10,213 of NW_024115649.1, forward strand.
GTAGGATTAGATTGACAATAAATATTTTTTCTCAATCATTTGACTACTTTGGACCATGTTTGGATGGGAGGGGTAACTTTTTTTACTAATTTTTGTAGTGGGCTCAGGAGAACTAACCCAAATAAACTCCTCTAGTGTGGGCTAGTTTTTTAGAATGGGTTAGATTTAATTAATTCATCATATTTGGATACTTTTAGATTATTTGAGCCTCAATTAACTAGAACTAACTCTAACTTAGGGATCGAAACAGGGCCATCGACGCCGTCCCGCGCCCGCGCGGGTCGCTACCACCGCGACGCAGGCTCGGCGCTCGTCAGGAAGATTCGCCCGCCCGGTGCACAACACCACACCGCAGCTGCGCTAGCTTATCCCCTCGCAGGTCGCGACACAGTCCTACGCTTTTTCCCGGAATTGTTTTTTTTAGGGGGAACTTTTTCCCGGAATTGTTGCGGGCACGCAGCCGCACACGCGGCGACCAACCGGCCCACCGGATCGTTCGTGGCCGAGCCGACCCACCCCCACCCCCACCCGGAGGGC
>NW_024115650.1:0-18778 GCF_003073215.2 Triticum urartu
GGGGAGGTATCGGAAAGGCGTGGGTGGTCCATCGGGTCGACGGCCTCGGCGTACGTGGCTGCGGCACGCACGGCCCGCTGCCGAGCTAACAGATCTCGGCGCTGCCATGCATTATTTTTTTTCCTTTCTAGAGCGCAATGATCCACTTGCACGTACCAGCCGAGGTGCGCTGCACCTGCACGGACGCCTGAGATCGTGTCAACGCTTTTCCACTGAAACTTTGTCTGCGACCTACTCTACTTACTGCACACACGAGGCTGGAATATCCGGGTCGATCCCATCCCTGCCTGGGCTAGAGGGGAGTGAGGTGAGGTCGTGTGCCCCCTCCATCAACACTCACTGGCATGCCACGCTAGGTGCCGAGGGAGTACAAACCAAACTGACAAAGGAGCGACTTCGATTCATTGGGGGATCAACCTCGGTCTCAAGTCCGACGGACAGCTTTTGCAAGTTCCTGGCAGATCGCCCTTGCAAATACGGCCGGGAGCCATCTCAAAAGCTTCGGCAATGTAGATTTTAATCCCCAAAACTACACAAAACTCATTTCTTTTTTTTTTTGAGGATCCACAAAACTCATTTCTTTATTAGATGCAAACTAGACAAAAATCTTTAGTCAGACGAATGGAACAAAGCCTTTGATCGCACGTGATTTGCGCAAAACAATCTTGGAAGAAAGCATGTGGCGAGCCTCACCTACCACGTGCTTTTCTGTCGCTTAGGTGACATGTCGGCGCCGACTAGCCGTACGATCGGATATGATCCTGTCCGTCTGAGACAACGATCGTTTCTTTAAGCCACCCCTTCGGTCTTATCGAGACGATCACGCTAAATAGAAATTATTAAAAGGCAAAACACGTGCTCGGTTGGTGTCTGTACGAGGTTCACTGAACCTTAGTTTTCTCCCGGATCAAGGTGCGCTGAACCTGGCACCGACCAGCCCGCGAAACTAATCTCAACACCTACCATGACTAATCTACTAGTAGTACTGCACGAGCGACGGAGCAAGTGCTTGGCGACCACGGCCGTCGAACCAACAGCTTCCGTGGCGGCCCGACCCAGCCAAAAGCAGCATCGCCTCACAAGGTCGCCTTCCGACGACATTTCGGCAGTGCGCCGCATCGATTAACATCAAGTTATTAAGGGGAAGCTTCGTGGATAATGACAGACATGCCATGAGAAAGGGTCTACGGAGACCGGCTTCGATAGGTCACGGACAAACGAACATCGACAGCGCGGTGCGAAACAAACATCAATTGCCGCCAAGCTTGGGGGCCTTACCGGGTTTGGGGGCGTTCCCTCTGCCGGGCGGTCGTCTTCCTGGACTTCGTCACCCCCACCTTCTTAGCCCGTTTCTCGTCCTTGGTCTTTTTGATCCGCTTCTTTTTTTTGAAACAACTTTTGATCCGCTCCTTGATCTCACTGTTATACTACAACAGTTACCACTGTAAGTAAGTGCCTCACAGATATACAATAGATAAAAGAATGTGGTGCCAAGACGTCCCTGATATTGTACAAACATTAAGAGTAGCAGAAACACACAGTGGATATTACATGGATGATGTTCAGTTCACAGGTGTGAGTGACCTAAAAGAAATGGCTTCTTAAAACCCAAACTAAAGCTACCTTCTCCAATCCATACATAATTACCATCTATTTCTTTCAAAGACTACACGGCCCATTAGAAGTTTATACAAGGCGTTAACTCCACCACATAGTTCAATACAAACTTGAGTCAGAACAGATATAACAATCCTAGTTTGGCATGCAACAGAAGAAGAACATGTTGGTTCATATGGTATAGCACATCACAATATCTATAAGCAGGGGTCGGAAGCGAGGGAGAAGGAAGTGTTACCGGAGAGCTGCTTCCCTGGCTGCATCACGGACCTCAGGCTTCTCGGCTCTCTTCTTCTGGATGACATCAAGAGAAGCACTGACAATAGACCTGGAATATGGCCTTTTGGTTGTGCGCCACCTCTTCTTTGCAGCCTCGGCATGGATATCCTGCAAGCATACACCACAAAATAAATTATAAGCACAACTTCATAATTTCCTATGCACAAACATAAATTTTGTAGTTGCTTATAAAAACAAGGACGGCGAGTGATGGAGCATCGGTGAAAACACAATAAAACAGAGACCTAATCTAAGAAACAATACGTCTGTCTGTGCAAAGCAAAGGAATGGAAATTACACATGATTAAGCAATACATATCATTTATGTTGTTAACAGACTATCTGACATTGTGGTAAACTGGTCATCAAATCATTCTAGTCCCTGAGACTTACTAGATATGTCACTTTGTTTGACTGTCGCTAGCTACTGAAATATGAAATTATTCATCAGGTGAAATATTTAAGCAAGTCAACTAGTTACCAGATGGATTCACCTCTTACACTGCCTAAGAAGATCACTCTAATATGACATACTAGTAACATTATGAAACATTTGCTGAACTAGGATGTGGAGTATATCATTAAGGCCTTGTTCGGTTCCTTCAGATTTGAAGGGGTCTGGAGGGGATTGAGAGGGATTAAATCCCCCACAAGTCAAAATCCACCTCAATCCCCTCCAATCCTCTCCAATCCCCTTGTGGGAGGGATTAACCGAACAAGCCCTAAAGGGATTGGCTTATTTGCATGTACCTTCTTGTGCTGCTTCCTGAACCTGGCCGTCCATGTGAACTTAGCGGGCTTGAGATGGTTGTGGAAGTAGCGCTTGCACTTGGAGTTCGAGAAAAGGAATACCTGATTTTGGGCACACACAAAGAAGGTGCAGCAGAATGTTAGAGAATTTCTAGTTATTTTCATTCCATACAAAATAACGAAAGGACGCACAAGGGTTTGTATGAACGGATGGATCGGATACCCTTCCCTAGGCATATCTTTGCACCGCTGAAACGGCCGAGCTCTGTCCTGTATGAACACAGATGCGGGAATAAGTAAGGTTGGAAGAAGCAATTTTACAAATCATTAACATTTCTGCACGACATCTAAGACAGTAACATACTTGAGAACCATCTTGTCTGCCCTAACAAACCTTCAAAGCTCCTCCTACAGATAAAATGCAAGGATATCAGCACTCATAGACAAGTCATCAAGAAGCATTGCCCATGGTAACACTGTTTCAAAGCTTGCCGCAAGGTCGTTACAGTGCATCATCAGAACTAACAAATTAAACTGAACTACAGAGCATCATCAGAACCTGTAAACAACAGGAACAACACCCAGTAGCAATGTACACTGATCTCATGCACAAGACAAACTACACAGAACCGCCCTTGGGACACAGGGAGAGCATAACCACCGGCTTGACTCTCCTTTTTTTCTCTTATAAGGGGGTCTTTGTTTACAGGGGTTTATTGGTCTAGGGACTTAAAAAAGTCTCTTTTAGTCCCATCTAAACCAAACAGTAGGAATTTATAGAGACTTAAAATGGGCATTTGGGACTTATAAAAAAAGACTCTCAAGGAGAGTCTTTTTGAGACTTTTAGTTGTAACATGATCTATATTCATGTTTAGTCTCAGAAACCAAACAGATAGGAATTTTTTAGGGATTAGCGACTTTTTAGTTGGGACTAAAAAAAATTCTAAGACTTATGAACCAAACAGGACCTAAGAAACCCGCCACTTTTAAGCCTAATCGTTTGTAGATAGCACCGGTCTCTATCATAATGGTCATTGGAGAGAATCGGGGGCCTTGTAGTTGGCCCGGGCCGGTTTGATGTCAGAGGGGCGTTCGAGTTTTCCCGGAAATTTAGGTCGGGTGATTTACGTTAAAAATATTTCAGGTTTTTAAAATTAACGCTCAATTTCCGGTCTAGTTGGCGTAGGTAATGTTGAAGTCGTACACTAACTAGTCTTGGAGCATCCGTCTTGCTGGGTAACGTTAGGAAATTATGCAGTGTTAGTTAAAGCAGGTTGCCGGGTAGTCCTAGTACGGATCAGGGTAGGGTTAATTAGGAAGTGTTGCCGTATGCCACTTGTGTCTTTGGCCTTGTCCGTGCGACACCAGGAGTTGTTGTTCGAGTGGTCGTCTCGTCTTCGGTGCAGGATCGGTACGAGTGCTTTTGTAAGAGACTCAGAGATCATGAAATTGAGTTGTCAGTGTTAAACATATAAGGTTCAGCGCATAGTGCAACGTTGTAGATCTCTTAGAGATATTCTGGTAGTTTGTTAGCCTAGATAACTAGCTTAACCGTGGCTATCTCTATCTTTCTCTTTCATCCTCTCCAAGATGTATTCTATCTTTTTGTATGCGCTACAGGGATCTGCGCCCCGGCCTATAAACACGAATCACGTCCCCTCATACCGAGGCAAGACGTTTACCGCATCTTCACATGGTAACCAGAGCCTTCCTCTTCCACAACATCTAGCATCCATCAAACCCTGGCTCCAACCATGTCGTCTTCTGCCGTCGCTCCTGCACCCACCATCCATGGTCAGGTAACAGAGAAGCTCACCAGGACGAACTATGTCCTCTGGCGTGCTCAGATCACGCCCCAGCTCATCGGCGTTGGCTTGTTTGGCTACGTCGACGGATCCATCAAGGAACCGAAGAAGTTCCTCGTCACCAAGGATAAAGATGGCAAGGAGGAAGCCGTCCCGAACCCTCTACACCAAGTCTGGGTAAAGGAAGATCAACAGGTACTTGGCCATCTGTTGATCAATCTCTCTCGAGAAGTTCTTGTCCAGGTGACCTTCGATCCGCAAGGCGCATGAGCTCTGGACTGCTGTGGCGAGCATGTTCTCGTCCCAGTCCCGATCCCGCATCAACAACATCAGGATCGCCCTCTCCAACGCGCAGAAGGGCACGCAAGCGGTGGGCACCTACTTCGCCCACATCCGCTCCCTCGCCGACGAGCTGGCGGCCGCTGGCAAGCCGCTGGATGACGATGAAGTCATCTCCTACATCCTGGCAGGGCTGTATATGGAGTACCAGCCGCTGGTGTCGGCACTCGACGCCCGCAAAGAACCGGTCACGATCGATGATCTGTTCGCTCAAGTAAGCAACTTCGACTAGCGCATTGCTATGTTTCATGGTGCTGGCAACAACGCCGGGTTCAAGAGCTCCGCTAACGCCGCCGTTCGTGGTGGTCGTGGTGGCTCACGCGGCTACCGTGGCCCTCCGCGCAACAAGGGAAAGAACAACGGCGGCGGCAGCGGCAACTCCAACAACAGCAACAGCGCCTCCCGTGGGCGGCCCTCCTACACCAACAACAAGGGCCGTCACAACAACTCCAGGAGCCGCCCCGACGCTGTCAAGTGTCTAATCTGCGGCAAGATCGGTCATTCAGCAAGGGATTGCTGGTACCGGTTTGAGGAGGATGAAGGAGAATCCTCGCAAGATGAGAAGGTCGTTGGTGCTGCAGAAGCCTCATACGGGGTTGATACAAACTGGTATGTTGATAGTGGCGCTACAAATCATATCACCGGTGAACTTGAAAAGGTGACTATGCGGGAGAAGTATCGTGGCCAAGACCAGATACATACAGCAAGCGGATCAGGTATGAAGATTAAACATGTTGGTCATTCAGTTTTTCAAACCCCTCACCGAAAGATTCATCTAAGAAAAATTCTTCATGTCCCTAGTGCATCTAAAAATCTACTCTCCGTTCATCGTATTGCCATTGACAATCATGTCTTTCTCGAGTTTCACCCCTTTTTTTTTGATCAAGGATCAGGCAACGAGGAAGGTGCTCTACCGAGGTAGATGTGTTCGCGGGCTTTACCCATTGATTCCGGAGTTTAGAATAATAAATAAGCAAGCTTATGGTGTCACCAAAATCTCCTTGACAAGGTGGCACGATAGACTAGGGCATGCATCTTTTTCTTTAGTTGAACGATTGCTTAGGAAGAATAAGCTCCCATATGTTGGAGAGCGTGATGTTAAAACAATTTGTGATTCTTGTCAAAAGGCTAAAAGCCATCAATTACCTTATCCAATTTCCATGAGTATTTCTACCAAACCATTGCAACTTATATTTTCTGATGTTTTGGGTCCTGCTCCAAGTTCTGTTGGTAGACATACTTACTATGTTAGCTTCATTGATGACTATAGCAAGTATTCTTGGATCTATTTACTTAAAAAATTATCTAAGGTTTTTCAAGTGTTTCACAACTTCCAAGCTCTTGTTGAACGGAAGTTTAATAGCAAAATCATTGCCGTTCAATCCGATTGGGGAGGGGAATACGAAAAATTAAACTTGTTTTTCCAAATTTTGGCATCTCTCACCAAGTTTCTTGTCCTCATGCACATCAGCAAAATGGATCTGCCGAAAGAAAACATAGGCACATTGTTGAGGTTGGTCTAGCTCTCTTGGCCGGCGCATCCATGCCCCTCAAATTTTGGGACGATGCTTTTCTTACCGCTGTTCATATCATCAACATGCTTCCCAGTCGTGTCATTCATCATGAAACACCGGTAGAAAGGCTCCTTCACACCAAACCCGATTATACATCACTTCGTTTTTTTGGGTGCGCATGTTGGCCAAACCTTAGACCTTACAACAATCGTAAACTTATGTTTCGCTCGAAACAGTGTGTCTTCTTGGGCTATAGCCCTCAACATAAAGGAGTTAAGTGCCTTGATGTTTCCACTGGACGAGTCTATATCTCTAGAGATGTCGTTTTTTATGAGACAAAATTTCCTTTGCTGATCTACATCCAAACGCCGGTGCTCTTCTTCGCCAAGAAATTCTCCTTTTGCCATCACATCTAGTAGGTGCCTCTGGGGAAGATAACTGTAATGATCACATGCCAACTAATCCTCATAACGGTTTGCTTGAGCTATGTGATGATGCAGGACAAAACAGCAAAGCCAATGGTGGTCACGGTGATGAAAACAGTGAAGAAACGGCTCAAAACGAGCCATATTTCATGTGCAGGCCCTCGGGGAACATATCTTCCTCGGGATCCGGGCCGCACCAGTCCTACAGGAGATCTCCTTCGGGATTGACGCCCTCTGCACCTGCGTCTGACAACGACACACCCGACAGCGCTCGGGTTGACCGCCCTAACTCGGCAGCGCGGCTCGCCCCTGACCAATCAGCGGGCGCTGATGGCCCGCGCCAATCTCCGGGCTCCACGCGGCAGCTGATGAGCCGCTTTCTCGATCCGCCCACGTGCTACGCGCGGCATCCGCGTTAACCGACCGGCTCGGGGTCCCGTGCGGTGGACCACCCGACAGGCGCTGGATCCCGCATGGATCCCGATGACGCTCCTGGTGGGAGCGGGTCTCCTGCTGCGGCGGATCCTCTATGGTGGATGGCGCCCCTTCATCACACGCTGAGGCCGCAGAAAATCATGCCTCCTCGTCAGATCACAGAGTATCTGCCTCGGGATCGCCGGGGGATGCTGCTGTGGATTTTTCTGCTGCAGACCCCGGATCTTCTGTGCAGCAAACTGCTGCTGCTTCACCATCGATGCCACGCACACGTCTACAAAAAGGGGTATTGCAACCTGTTAATTATAAAAAGGTACTTAAGTTTGGCTTAGCTTGCTCTACAGGTGAACCACAAACGCTTGATAAGGCATTAGGTGACACAAAGTGGAAGCAAGCTATGGAAGAAGAGTATAGAGCACTCCAGAAAAACAAGACATGGCATCTAGTTCCTCCACGGCAAGGTAAAAATCTCATTGATTGCAAGTGGGTATTCAGAATAAAAAGGAAGTCTGATGGAATTATTGATTGGTATAAGGCTAGACTTGTTTCCAAAGGATTTAAGCAATGGTATGGCATAGACTATGAGGACACCTTTAGTCCCGTTGTAAAAGCTGCCACCATTCGCCTTGTTTTGTCTATTGTTGTTTCTAGGGGATGGAGTCTCAGACAGCTAGATGTTCAGAACGCGTTCCTTCATGGTGTTCTGGAAGAGGAAGTGTACATGAAGTAACCTCCTGGGTTTGAGAACAAAAACACACCTTTCCATGTTTGCAAGTTAGATAAAGCTTTGTATGGTCTCAAACAAGCTCCTAGGGCATGGTACTCCCGTCTCAGTCAAAAATTACAAGCACTTGGTTTTGTTCCTTCCAAGTCTGACACGTCACTGTTCATTTACAATAAGTGCAACACATCTATCTTTGTGCTCATTTATGTTGACGATATTATTGTTACAAGCTCATCAGATGAAGCAATGACAGGACTGTTGAAAGATCTTAGTGTTGAATTTGCATTGAAGGATCTAGGAGACTTGCATTTTTTCCTAGGTATTGAGGTAAGGAAACAAGGAAGTGAACTTCACCTATCTCAGGAAAAATATGCTACTGATCTTGTAAGAAGAGCTGGGCTACAGGGATGCAAGTCATCACCAACACCAATGTCAAGTTCTGAAAAGATTTCTCTTACAGAGGGAGAACTCCTGAATCAGGAAGATAGCACCAAGTACAGAAGCTTAGTTGGTGCACTCCAGTACTTGACTCTTACAAGACCAGATATTTCTTTTGCTGTGAACAAAGTTTGTCAGTTTCTTCATGCTCCCACTACAGTTCATTGGACTGCTGCAAAACGGATACTAAGATATGTCAAAGACACGGTTAATGTTGGTCTTACTTTCTCCAAGTCTACTTCAACTCTTATTAGTGCATTCTCTGATTCTGACTGGGCAGGAGATATTGATGATAGGCACTCTACTGGTGGTTTTGCAGTGTTCTTTGGACCTAACCTAATATCTTGGTGTGTAAAGAAACAGGCTACAATCTCAAGATCAACTATAGAGTTCCTTCCAAGTCTGACACGTCACTGTTCATTTACAATAAGTGCAACACATCTATCTTTGTGCTCATTTATGTTGACGATATTATTGTTACAAGCTCATCAGATGAAGCAATGACAGGACTGTTGAAAGATCTTAGTGTTGAATTTGCATTGAAGGATCTAGGAGACTTGCATTTTTTCCTAGGTATTGAGGTAAGGAAACAAGGAAGTGAACTTCACCTATCTCAGGAAAAATATGCTACTGATCTTGTAAGAAGAGCTGGGCTACAGGGATGCAAGTCATCACCAACACCAATGTCAAGTTCTGAAAAGATTTCTCTTACAGAGGGAGAACTCCTGAATCAGGAAGATAGCACCAAGTACAGAAGCTTAGTTGGTGCACTCCAGTACTTGACTCTTACAAGACCAGATATTTCTTTTGCTGTGAACAAAGTTTGTCAGTTTCTTCATGCTCCCACTACAGTTCATTGGACTGCTGCAAAACGGATACTAAGATATGTCAAAGACACGGTTAATGTTGGTCTTACTTTCTCCAAGTCTACTTCAACTCTTATTAGTGCATTCTCTGATTCTGACTGGGCAGGAGATATTGATGATAGGCACTCTACTGGTGGTTTTGCAGTGTTCTTTGGACCTAACCTAATATCTTGGTGTGTAAAGAAACAGGCTACAATCTCAAGATCAACTATAGAAGCAGAATACAAGGCTTTGGCTAATGCAACAGCAGAAATTATCTGGGTTCAGTCCATGCTCAGAGAACTTGGGATAAAACATACTCAAGCTCCATGTCTTTGGTGTGACAATCTTGGTGCCACTTATTTGTCTGCAAATCTCGTGTTTCATGCAAGAACAAAACATATTGAGATTAACTTCCACTTTGTTCGAGAAAGGGTTGCTAGCAGGAAGCTTGAGATCCGGTTTGTGCATTCCAGAGATCAAGTTGCAGATGGCTTCACCAATGCATTGCCTACAAGGATTTTTGAAGAATTCAAACGTAATCTCAACTTAACAAAGTTGTGATTATGGGAGGGTGTTAAACATATAAGGTTCAGCGCATAGTGCAACATTGTAGATCTCTTGGAGATATTCTGGTAGTTTGTTAGCCTAGATAACTAGCTTAACCGTGGCTATCTCTATCTCTCTCTTTCTTCCTCTCCAAGATGTATTCTATCTCTTTGTATGTGCTACAGGGATCTGCGCCCCGGCCTATAAACACGAATCACGTCCCCTCGTACCGAGGCAAGACGTTTACCGCATCTTCACAGTCAGAAGAAAAATAAAAGCAGATCAGAAGGTACAAGACATACGTTTGGCTATTTCGATATGATCAATCCGTGGGCGGAAATCAAACGGGCGGACCTCCCGGAAGACGTCGTCCTGGAGATTCTCACACACGTCGCTGATGCAGCCACCCCCTTCTTGTGCCACCACGTGCAAGCGGTGGCACACCCTCGTGGCCGACCCCTCCTTCGTCCGCTGGCGTCGCCGGATGCTGATGGCTGTCGGTGGCGTGTATGATGCCGAGTGGGCGCTCTCCAAGGTAATGCGGTGGCCAGACGTCGCTCCAGGCCATAATGGACTGCTGCTTACCCGGGGGATGGTGCAAGCTGGCCCCATCCCGAGGCTGTTCCGGGAGCTGGAGCAGGTTGGCCACATCGGCATGCCAAACAATCTGGCGGTGCCCATACTCATTGACGTTGAGGCCGGCGTCGACAAGGTGGCCGCGCTCCAGTACGACGGTGTAGCATCATGGCCTACCGGATCTTTGGGCCTGGGTTGAGGGAGTTCGTGAGGGATAGCCGTATCTCCATGGGAGACAGGATCAACATATATGCTTGCCGACGCGGCGTCGGTGAGCGTTGCCTGCTCTTCTTCAATAATAAGGGCACCCAAGGTTGACCATGTCTACATCGAGGGTGCATCTTGTAGCTCGTCGTCGTGATCAAGCAAGCCCCTTTAGTTCCCGTGCTTTCTTCATGTCTTGTACTTATGGCATCCCTAGCGGGATGTCTGTCCACGCGCGTGTGTTATCCTTCTATGATGCTTGGTTGATGTAAAACCCGATTTTTTATTAATAATAAATAAGAATTCTCTAATTACGGAACTCGTAAAGGGCAGCTGGAAATTGTGAAATTAGGAAGGACGCTGTGATTAGAGCTTTGCTACATCTACGTAGCGACTTACGAAGGAAAGGCCTACATAATTAGTTGGCAGGTTTTCATTGGTTTTCATTAAGCGCACGGGCTCACCCTGAAAATGGGGGGTGGGGGTGACGGTTTAGTTAGGGGAGGAGGGTAATTACGTAGGTTACGTACGATGCTTTCCTAGGTCTAGCATTTTTGCTGTGATTAATAGCGTCCAGGTCCGGCCGCTATTGCTAAGAACGTCCAGGAGTGGACGCTATTGTTAGTAGCGTCCTGTGCTCTGTCTTAACTTATTCCCTTGACTCGGCCTCTTTGTCGTGGGTTTGTCACGGTAGATGTCCTCATGAAAGGACTTAGTCGTGGAGCCATCGCAACGGGTTAGCTTAAAAGGGTTAAACCGGACAAGGGGACACGGGGAGTTTATACTAGTTCGGCCCCTTCGATGAAGGTAAAAGCCTACGTCTAGTTGTGATTGGTATTGCTAGGGCTTCGAAGACCAGGGAGCGAATCCGCTTTGTCTGGCTCTCGAGTTGTTGTCTGTTGTTCCTAAACCGCTACCGGGTTGTCCCTTTATATACATAGGTTGACGCCCGCCGGTTTACAGAGTCCCGAAGCCGGATCATAAACGTGTCCGGTTTGGTCTCTACCCTTCCTATCTTACAATGCAAGTTACATAATAAGGTCGGTTTACATCTACAGGCCTTAACTCGCCTCTGGGCCTTGGGCCTTCATAAAGCGCCATCATTCTTACGCCTTCATGGGATTCTAATCTTCATAAAGTTAATCCGGTTACCCCGGGCCGGTTTACGTCCAGTAGTAATATTCCCAACATTAGGCCCCGGATTGGTTTGAACTTGTTCATATCAATATTCAATACTTAGAAAAAACTCCTCCTTTGCATCTTCACCTTGATCTTGTAAACCGTTGTGACGTCATACTCCAGGATCATGATAAACCGCCCTGACGTCATCTATCCGTTGAAGATGAAGATTACCTTCATTAATGCATATCCAGTCATCGAGGCGACACCATTATTAACTATCCATTTTTGAGCTCCTCGATTCCCGCACTTGTCGCTTTATCACTCCGCCTTATAAATAGGGACATGGATCCTTATCATTTTCCCCTTCGCCTCCTTCGCTTCTTCCTCCTCGCGACACCTCCGCCCCTGAGCGCCGCCGCCGTCACCGAGCTTCTCCTCTGCTTCGAAAAAGGCCGCTGCATCAACCTGACCGTTACCAGAGAGCTGCGACATTCCTCCGTTGCTTCAATAGTCACTGTAAGTCCTTTTCTTTCCCCCCTTGTAGATCTATCTAGGGTTTCCTTGTTCTTTGCAGTTCATTGAAGTTCATCGGAGTTCCGGTGCTGCTCTTTCCTGTTCCTCCTTAATCTATGGATAAAAAATCTCAATGTTGATATGTTCCGCGTAATGGTTTATCTTCCGCTATCACCACAAACCTTTATGTGCATAAGAACTGATCTGAACTTTTACGAACTGCTTCGGGACCAACCCTTTTAGGTCAAAATATGTTTGCTTTCCTGTCTTTCAGTAGATCCAAAATATCCATGTCTCTTTGTGGAACCTATTTTACCTTACCTAGTCATTTTTGCCTTAGATCTGTACCCTCTTATCACTTCGGCGATTTACCTTTGTATAAGCAATCTATACCATTAGCCCTCTGGTAATCTGGAGGAGCCTTTTACCCCCGTTGTTATACTCCGGTTTAACAGTATCTGTATACCCTTGTTCCGATATGGCCTTGTTATTCATTATTGCATTAGTCTCCAGTTTATGCAATTTCACATATCGGTATGTCTTTTATTCCATTGCATCTTGCATGTCATCATGAATGATTTGTAAACCGGCATTTATTTTCCATCTTTTCATTTCACAATGGCCAAACAATTTGCTGCTTGCAACTGGGCTCGTTCCCGGGTCACCGAGGAACAGTTGAACGGAATGGTCAGCATAGGCACCTTGCCTAAGAAAACTGAAATTCGATGGCGAGTTCCAGGAGCAGAAAATCCTCCAACTCCGAGGCAGGGTGAGGTTGTGGTCTTTGTCGACCACATAGGCCGTGGTTTCAAACCGCCAGGGTCAAAGTTTTACTGAGATGTGCTTGCCAGTTTCCAACTCCATCCTCAAGATATCGGACCCAACTCGATATCCAATCTATGCAACTTCCAGGTCTTCTGTGAAGTGTACTTACAAGAAGAACCGACCGCTGAGCTGTTCCGTGACTTCTTTCATCTGAACCGGCGTACAGAATTTGTAAATGGTCCCAACACTGAACTTGGTGGTGTTTCTATTCAAAAGCGGAAGGAAGTTGAATTCCCTCATGTTAAACTGCATAGTCACCCTAAGGAATGGAACCAGACTTGGTTCTACTACATAGATACCTCCCCTGAAGATGAAAACCCTCTTCCAGGCTATCGTGATCACCGGCTTTCCAACACTCATCCACTCCCACAACGTTTAAGCTCTGCGGAATGGGCCAAATATGCCCCTCAACTCGCCAAGCTCCGGGCCTTTATGGCCAACGGTTTAACAGCCGTTGATTTTGTGCGTTGCTGGATATCGTGGAGCATCTTGCCACTAAGCCGCCGCCCCGGTTTAATGTGTGAGTATACCGGTGAGGTTGAAGACCCCCAACGCCACATCAACATTCAGGTAACCGATGAAGAGGTCACTGAAAGAGTTAAGAAAATTTTGAATGAACCGGAATCAGTCTGTCGCCAAATCGGCTTGAGCCCATTCTACATTCAGAATAAACCGCCTGCTGTAAGCACGATGTTTCCTTTTTATCTTTGATATCTTTTGATTTGTTCAACTTGTGAACCTTCCTCTGTTTATGTATGAACATGGTGATGATCCCTTCTAGAAACGGAAATCCACAGATAAAGCGGCAAAGCCATCCCGTGCCAAAACCAAAGCTGTCAAGCGTACCTCAAAGTGGAAAACGGCTGACCGGATCAGCATGGAGCTTGATGAAGATGCAGATGATCTGGAAGTTGAGGTAGAACTTGACTCACTTGGCTCCCTTTTCATGGACCTCATTAACAATGATCTTTATCAGGAGGACGTAGAAGGCAGCCAGGCTAATGATGTAGAGGTAATTACCCTTTCCTCCGGTTCAGACTCTATGCCAACACAAAAAACCCGTCAAGCAATCCGGAAAGTAAGCTTTTCTCATCCTCTTGCTTACTTGGATCCAACATTTATTTTGAAGACACAGCAGCATGAAGCTCGCCGGACAACCCGGCAGGGTGGCCAACAGGTCACTTCGGCCGGTTTACCTGATACCCCGGTTCGGAAGCGCCGATCTGAGGTCTCTCCCACTTCTGACAATTCTTATCCCAAGGCAGGTTATTTCAGACAACCTCTTAATCTGTCTGATTCAAATTATGAGGTGACGCCTCCCTCATCTTCTAGCGAGTCAACAACAACCCAACTCCCCCCTCTTAAGACTGTAGCTGGGTAAGCATTCAAACCCTTCCTTCAAATGCGTTTGCCAATCTTTGAATAAGATGCTAAACCTCTTGTAATTTTGTTTGCGGAGCCAAAGCCAGACCCAGCAAGAAAGCTCGGGTCAACAATCCGTCAGAAGACCAGGCAGATTTTGAAGAAGAGCAAATAGGTGAACCGGACCAAACTCATGAACCGGAGGGTCCTCATCCTGAAGCTACCTTTGATGAACCGCCCCTTCAAGACCAGAATGTTGATGAACAACCAGAAGTTGCTCCTGCTATGCCTGATACTGAACCGGAAGCTCCAAACCGTGCTAGTCCGGTGAAAGGCACTGATACTACTAAAGGCCAAGGAGTTGATGTTATCATTACTGTCATGGGCCACAACTCTCCTGGCCATCCTGTCATCTTAGCCCAACATAGTGCCAAAGAGGAGCGTGCTGCCAGGGAAAAGGGTAAATGGAGCACTGACTTATCAAGTTATGCTCATCTCAATGTTGAAGAATTTCACTCCGGGTTTTTAAACCGTCTTCACTCAAACCGTGACTATGAAGCCAGTTTGGTGAACCTGATGAAGGAACGCTATGAGGTATTTTCATCTCCCTTTACTTCTTAATTCCAAAGTTGAAACACTAGCCCAAGTAGCCCCCAAGGGCCATTTTATGATGATTAATCTTAAGCTGGGACTTTGTAACACTTTAATCCTCTCCTGCTGACCCTCAAAATGTCAGGTCCTTAAAAACCGATATTTTACCACTGCAATTATGTAGATTTCCTTAACGTAGCCCCCAAAGGCCGGTTTAACTTTGCAAGGTAATCCGGGCCTTGAAATCTATGCGTCCGTTTTGAACAGATGTACATTAGCCCCCAAGTATGAAGTGCATAACTTGTTATACGCTTTGTACTTAGAAAATACATATCCTGTTGTTGACATATCTTCACTGTTGCAGGCCGAGCTAAGCAATAGAGATGCCCGAACCGCTGATTTGCAAGAGAACGTGAAGTCCCAACAAGCAGAGGCTATGAAAGCCAAAGAGGAGCTGACCAAAGCTTTGACAACTATGGAAAAGCTAAAGGAGGCTTTTAACAAAGAATGTGCTGACTGGGAAACCGAGAAGGCCGGTTTAACAAAAAAAGCTGAAGATGCCGAAGCAGCCCTGAAGCCAGTTGTGGATGAACTAACTGGTTTGAAATGGCAAATCAACGCCATGACTTTCGTTGTCTTTGGTAAGTATCTCCTTATGCAGTTTGTCCAATTCATGAAACCTTATCATTTACCAGAGTGCTGATTTTAAACCATGACAGGCACTCATATTGCTCATCTGGGCATAGATATGCGGATGAAGCTTAAAGCGGCTTATACCTTGATTGAACAGCTGTACTCTGGGTCCCAGCGTGCGATTTGTACTGCGGCTTATAATAAACCGGCGCCATCACTGATAAAGGAAACTCTTGAGAAGCTGGCCATGTTACCAGCCCGGATTACTGAACTGAAGAAGGCAGCTGCAAGAGCAGGAGCATTAACCGCACTAATCCGAGCCAAGGCATGGATTCCAGACCTTGAAGCGGAGGAAATCATTAAAGGATATCCAGGTGTGAAGGAGGACGGTTCAAACTTCGACAATGATGACCTCCGAAGGCTGACCAAAGAAATGCGGCCAATAGCCAGCAAACTGGTAGAGGAGACATAATTGTCTCATTTCCAACCGGCTTATGACGCTGAAGGGAAGAGACAGCCTGCCGAAATCCATGAAGTCGAAGAACTTGTGCCTCCAATCCGTAAGCATACTTACGCTCCTGACATTAACCCCTCCAGCCTTATCCATGAAGAAGCCGTGTTTCAAGCTTTAACTAGAATCGATTGGTCAACGGTTGATTTCCAGCGTCTGGGGAGGGATGAAGAAGAAGTGATCGCACCAACTGACCCTCAACCTTCAAACCGGCCAGACGAAGCGTCTTAAACTGGCAGCCAGTTTACCAGCTATTGTGTGCCAATGCTTAAAAACAACTATTCAATCGGAGCCGTTTGGAAGCTTCATGTAATAGGATAGCAAAAACTCCTTTATCTGTCATGCCATCGAGCATGTTTTGTGATGCTTTGATAATGTGAAAACTTGCTCCACCTTTTGGGATCTATTTATGCATAACCCATGATGATTTGTGTTCCTGGATACAAGAACTTGAAAGGTGTCCTAGTGGTTTACCACTGGACGGGTCATGATGCCCAAGAATAGACAATACTTGAATGGATAATCAAAGTTTGTATATAAAAAATAACATGTGCAACATACCTCGTTGGCTGACCAACTGCTTGTATGGTAAAGGTGTAAACACCAATCCGGAGCAGTGATAACTCCGTCCTTAATTTGCCGGATTATGATAATAAACCGTATCGAGATATAATAAACATCGGGGTTTCCTTATAACACTGGCGACTTGTTAGTAAAAACCAAACCGGGGTAACGAACACCGGTTTATAATTGATCATGTACTGACAACTTGTAGTTGAAAGCCAAGCCGGGTTAAGGACATTGGTTTATCAGAAGACATTATGAACCTCAATAAAGGCGAAAAAACTTAGCAAATAGGACTCGAAAAAGAAACATGCGAGGCTTTTTACGAGCTGCCAGGCTCCAAATCGAGGCTTTTCATGGGCTGCCAGGCCTCTGAGTTAAACCATTTAACAAAGCCTTTTAAGATGGGCCTCCAATTAACCAATCGTCATTTTAACTTTGACAATTTCAGGGTCTGTATAAGATTGACTTGTCAAACGTTCGGCGGGTCATACCAGGATTACCTGGACAGGAGTGGCTTACTTGATGAAGGCAGGTTAACCCGGGGTTTTAGGTGAATACACCAGGCTTCCAAGCCGTGGCTTGATAGCCAATTACAAAGGTCCTTTCAAACTCTTTGTTGCTTTGCACAAAGAGCCCCCAAGTAACTTTGTGAGTTGTGCTTAGTGGGTGCCCATGTTTGAGTTTGTGCTTTGTGCAACACTCTCTTTGGCCCCACCTAATTTCCTTTTTGGCTTAACGCCCATCAAGAGGTGTAGCTATGGTATGATAACAACCAAGCCCCCTAGTGAAATCCCTTTGTGGTGTTTAAACCGATCAAGAGGTGTAGCTATGGTGTGACAACAACCAAGCCCCCTGGTGATATCTCTTTGTATCCGTGCGGCTACAGAGACCGGTTTAACAAAACTTTGCTTTGTCAGTAGAAACTCTTGTAGGCACACATGATATAAAAAGAATAGAGACCCCGCTTTATTCGAGGCTCCGGTTTATTGTATAATATATACATTGTCATAAATATGTACATATGAAGAAGCATGTGGCTTAAGTATAGTAAGGCCGAAGAAAAGCTATATTCCATGGCCGCTTGGTCTCCTCCTCCGATTTACATGAGTCTTTGTGCTCTTGAACATCAATGAGGTAGTATGACCCGTTGTGCAGATTCTTGCTGACCACAAAAGGTCCTTCCCAAGGTGGGGATAACTTGTGCATATCAGTCTGATCCTGGATGAGCCGGAGCACCAGATCGCCTTCTTGAAAAGTTCTGGTCTTAACCCGGCGGCTGTGATAATGTCGGAGATCTTATTGGTAAATCGTCGAACGTGCTGCTGCAAGATCACGCTCCTTATCTAACAGGTCCAGAGAATCCTGACGTGTTGTCTCATTATCAGTTTCAACATAAGCTACCACACGGGGCGAGTCGTGACGGATGTCACTAGGGAGAATCGCCTCCGCTCCATAAACCATGAAGAAAGGTGTGTAACCCGTCGATCTGTTAGGTGTGGTGTTGATGCTCCATAACACAGAAGGTAATTCCTCCACCAAACAACCCGGTGTCCGCTTCAAAGGAACCATAAGCCGGGGTTTAATACCTCTCAAAATTTCTTGATTCGCCCTCTCCGCTTGACCATTAGATTGGGGGTGAGCCACCGATGCTATATCAAGCCGGATGTGCTCACGTTGGCAAAATTCCTCCATCTCTCCCTTTGACAGATTAGTGCCATTATCAGTTATAATACTGTGTGGAAAGCCAAATCGGAATATCACCTTTTTGATGAATTGAACCGCCATGGCTGCATCACACTTACTGACTGGCTCTGCTTCCACCCATTTGGTGAATTTATCAACTGCCACTAATAACTGGGTCTTTTTGTCCTTGGAGCATTTAAAGGGTCCAACCATATCAAGCCTCCAAGTCGCAAACGACCATGTTATTGGAATCATCCTCAACTCCTGAGCCGGAATATGAGCACGACGTGCAAATTTTTGACAACCGTCACATCGTCTGACTAAATCCTTAGCATCAGCTTGAGCTGTTAACCAATAGAAACCGTGGCGAAAAGCTTTAGCCACCAAAGACTTTGAACTGGCGTGGTGACCACAATCCCCTTCATGGATTTCTCGCAAAATCTCACAACCCTCTTGAGGAGAAACACAAC
>NW_024115651.1:0-5113 GCF_003073215.2 Triticum urartu
GCGCGCGAACACCCCCCCCCGCCGGGCGGCCGAAGCCTGCCGCGTCGCCGGAGAACCCACGCCGTTGTTGCGTCTATGCCACTTTTTGGTGTTTTATTTATTTCCTGATTTGTTTGCTTTCTGGTGTTTGATTTCCTGATTTCACTTGTTTGCTTGAAGGACTATATGTATGTCACTGGGGGAATCGCTCCCCTCCGACTCCGAGCCGCTAGAGAGAGATGACACGGCACATGTACCAGCCGTGCCGCATGTCCAATCGCCTGCCCGCAGCATGTAGCGGTACAAGTCAAGGTGCATGTGCCCCAGTTGCAGCGGTTGGAGCTCGATATGCCTCCCCCAAGTGTACTATGGTGATGCGTGTATTGGCCGAACAAGGCCAAATTTTCTGGGCCTGCCGATCAACGCTTTGCAATCTCGAGTTTCTCTCGCAAGTTTTGCAAAAATGTGCTACTTTTGGGGCCCCATACATCGTAGCACTTGATATTTTCCCCTTATAACAAAGTTTAGCAAGAACGAGTGCACAATGTGTTCATGATGCTGGAAACTCTTCTGCGGAGAGACGTGATCAAGATCATCATCCATCTGCTTGACTGCCTGTTAATGTTTGCTCTGTTCTTGGAACCCAAGTGTTCTATTGATTGCTCTGTTTCGTGCAGAAGGTGCTCTGCTCCAGGCGGTACATCTAGAGGTCGCCGCCGCCGCCAGCAGAGCCGGCAATGTCGAAGCCGGCGTTCTGGAACACGCCGATGCTGCCGATATTAACCGGCAACAAGTGGACAGCCCCAGCGGTGGCGGGACGTGGTCCACCTCCAGGAGAAGGCATCGCCAGCCTTGGGCATGATCTGCACCTGCAATGCTGAGGATCTCGCAGAGATGAAGCTACTCAACAATATACGCACCCTGGCCTCAACATTGAGCGAGCAAGCGAGAGATATCAATGTTCCATAAAAGAAACGGGAATTAGTATTCTGACGGAGCGACCATAAAAGCTAGAAATGTACTACTCCCTCTGTTCACTTTTATAAGACCTTGAAGACATTTCAGACAATGTGCAAAACAACATATTTTGAGTTGTCTGAAACGACTTACAAAAGTGAACGGAGGGAGTAACTCATATGAGCAACGGTCCATGAACATATGTGCTTTGGGAATCTCCCAGTATAAAAAACGCTATCAACTACTCCCTCTGTACCAAAATGCTTACATTTACAGAGGGAGTATGTATGTGTGTGCTGAACAAATTTAAAAACTGTACGCTCCTGAACCTTCTATATGATCCATCAACACGGCCGTAAGCTTCATCAGAAAGATAAATCCGCACCGGAAGGATTGACCTTCAACTCTTCATGATTGAGCCCAAACTCCTGCTGGTGAGCGGCCTTCCATCCCCTACTTGAAATTATGCAGAGCTCTCCACCAGAAATTGCAAACTTTGTGCACTTTTATCTTCCACACCTTCTTCCATCTAGGTAATTTACCACTTTAGTGCCAGTTGAGCAAGCTGCACAAGCCACTCTCAGGTTTCTTTCCTGGCCAGCATCATCAGTGAGCACATGATAAGCCAACCTGACGGAGTAGATGTTTCTCAAAACCCAAGCAATCCCATCTTCATCCAGCAGACAACCAGGAATCACCGTAGGATATGAAACAACATGAAATTTTCCAACAACACCAGTGATCTGTAAAATAGGGATGTTTCTCTGATTTTAATTTTTCAAGGTGATCGAGCTTGTCCGTCTAATAGTAATAGGTATAACAGTTGAATATGATGGTTGGAGGTAGAAACTACAGTTTGCTAATGAAGTAATCATGTTCTACAGACATTCCAAAGACTAACAGTCTGCAGAATTTTCCATCATACTGGGTGGAAGAAAGAGGAAGGATTTCCTCATAGCAAAAATACAAAAATATACTCACTATTTTATATATTTTAAATACTTGTGTACCTCAAGGAATATGGATCTTACCACCAGTGTTCTCCTAATTTGTAGCCCGAAATATTTCATCTCATGTACCCAAATATTTAAATATATTTGATCTCAATGTGGCCACAATGTCAAAAGCAACGGTAGTTGCATATCATTTACCCTGCAAAAAAGAAAAGAGGGTTGCATACCATTTAATCTTGACTCCACCATTCTTTGGATTGTACAACTCGAACAATTTCAGATGAAACTATAACCATCGGTCTCCTAGTTGGGGCATGAATTGTTCCAGAGGGTGAACAACAAACACTAAAAGGGTTGCAACTTGCAAGAAAGGATGCTTCCTGGTCAACTGTTCCTCGGAAATAACTCATGTCCAAGGCCATTGTTAAGTTGTTACTGCATTTAAATCAATCTGCTATGTCATGCAAACAACTTGACAGCCGACACTATGCTGTTTCAAACTGCTTTCTGTTCTTTGTTTGTCCTATCTATAAGAGGAGTGCGTATGACCCATTCTTTCGCTTTTTAGCTCACTGGCCATCCGCTGGCAATTTCGGGCTTTATACTGAAAAGAGAACTGCAACAACATTGGATTGGATGAAGCTATTTCTAACCTGGAGGCGGATGCTGTTATATCTTTTGGTGTGTGGTTCTATCTTATGGGCTAATAGAAAAAAGGGTTATAAGTTGCAAGAAAGGATGCTTCCTGGTCTACTGTTCCTCCGGAATAACTTATGCCCAAGGCCATTGTTAAGTTGTTACTGCATTTAAATCAATCTGCTATGTCATGCAAACAACTTGACAGCCGACACTATGCTGTTTCAAACTGCTTTCTGTTCTTTGTTTGTCCTATCTATAAGAGGAGTGCGTATGACCCATTCTTTCGCTTTTTAGCTCACTGGCCATCCGCTGGCAATTTCGGGCTTTATACTGAAAAGAGAACTGCAACAACATTGGAAAGCTTGGGTTCCATCCAATCCTAACTCCTTATGCATGAACATATAAGGTAGTAGTACATAAGGATCTTGAGAAAACATGTTAGTCACGTATAACAGAGGTACTGCGTTCAAGGTTTTATTCTACCAATCTATCCATGCCATTAATCCTGCTTTCCTGTGCCATTGTTTTTCTGATGACTACCTGAGGAGAGATGACTAGACACTTCCCTGCCACTAATCCTGAAATAAGATATAGTGACTAGACATGGGGATCTTAGACTCTTAGTTGCGAAAGAGTGATCATGGCAGTTAGATACAAGATTATCTAATCTTTGGAGGAAAAAAATGAATAAACACTTCTTTAGTTGCACCACCTTTTGTAATCCCTGTCAATCGTGATATTGCAAGCAGCAAAAGTACACCGCTTCTAGTTCTTGAAACATGTGATGTGACCATCTCTGGGCTCAGGTTCAAGAAAATTGCAAAAGGGAACCAACTTCTTTTTATTTCTCTTCATAGTAGTGCCACATATCACAGCAGTTTACATCAAGATTACACAGCAGGTCTTGCATAAAACAAGCAAAACACTTCTTAATTACATCCAGAACACTACAGGAGAAAAGGACAGGATATGCTTGGACACTACACAAGAGCTATAGCAGTGGTGCGTGGTTTGCAGCTCTCCCCTGTGATCATACTTAAGCCCAAACGTGCTCATATGGAGCACGCAACAATCGACGATGCATGTAGGCTCCACTCCGTCGCGCTGCACACAATCGACAAGGCAAAAGTTGCTGTTGCCCATGTACGCGAGAGTGGCCCTTATTGCTGCTAGCCGCCGCTCCGGGACTTTGAGGAACAACTTCTCCTTCGCAATCTTACAATATGGCTGGCCAGCACTTTCGCGGCTGCGGGAGGCGACTTCACAGGCACAAATGTACCCGTCTTTACGGAGCCCAACCCATGCGTCTAGCTCGCTGTCATAGTAGCCTTGTCCTTGGAAAGGTAGTGCCCATTCCCCATGCCACCTCCACTCAGAACGCTTGGTGTCAAATGAGAAGGTACCCTTTGGAACATGTTGATAAAGACTGTCGTGTGCAGACATGAATATGGTGTGCCCATTCGGGTGCAGCGCGTAAGAGGAAATTATATCATCCATGGCAAATGGTGGTGGCGATGGCACCCTTTTCCAGGACCAATCCATGGCTGGCCGTGGATCCTCAAGCTCATCGCTTCCCGTGGCTGCCCAAGACATGGCCTCAAAAGAGTGCTGCTCGCCGTCATGGCGAGATGTCAATGCACACAACTTATCACCGGCGGCCACAGAGATGTCAATGCCGCCAAGCAGTGAACGTGGTAGGCTTGGCCCGATGGTGATTCCTGCTATCTCGATATCATATACGAGGATGGGAGTCTGTGGACAGTGTGGGTTGGTGGCGATGAAGATCCTGTTACCAAAGGCCGTGAAGCTCATGCCAAGATGGCGTACTGGCACAGGAAACTGGAGGACGGGAGGGCCAGGGAACCCTAACTGCACGTCGCTGGTGCAGGTATCTTGCAAAGTGTCGGCATCAACCTTGTAGATGCTGAAGCCCGTGTCCCAATCATCCAGCACCAGGTAGAGGTGCTTCTTCGGCGCACGCCGCGGCCTTTTTCCGGTGCGGTCGCCGTCGAGGTGCGAGTGCTGACGCTTAGGCATGCTTCTGCAATGGATCTTCCGGCCCTAAAGATTGATTTTTTTGTTCTGGTGGTTACAAGGTCGCCAGTACAGGAGAAGAAACGAGCCGGAAGGGCAAGGAGACGACAATGGGGATCCAGAAAGATGGCGTACTGGCACAGGAAACCGGAGGACGGGAGGGCCAGGGAACCCTAACCGCATGTCGCTGGTGCAGGTATCTTGCAAAGTGTCGGCATCAACCTTGTAGATGCTGAAGCCCGTGTCCCAATCATCCAGCACCAGGTAGAGGTGCTTCTTCGGCGGACGCCGCGGCCTTTTTCCGGTGCGGTCACCGTCGAGGTGCAAGTGCTGACGCTTAGGCATGCTTCTGCAATGGATCTTCCGGCCCTAAAGATTGATTTTTTTTGTTCTGGTGGTTACGAGGTCGCCAGTACAGGAGAAGAAACGAGCCGGAAGGGCAAGGAGACGACAATGGGGATCCAGATCTATCTATCTAACCTGGCAATGGTGTGTTACTTATAGGTCTTGGAACCCCTCCCCTTATTTATGAAGCGGGGCCTCTGATTGTC
>NW_024115652.1:0-7792 GCF_003073215.2 Triticum urartu
TCAAACGAAGTCCAAATGGCATGAAACTTGACAGGCGGTCTACCGGTACTAAACCAAGGCCGCTTGGTAAGTCTCGATTCAATCCGGAAATGTTTAACCCCCACACACGAAAAGAGGTAGAAAGGGGCACCGGAGGAGATAGGAGCGCCGGAATGCAAAACGGACAACGGGGAAAATGCTCGGATGCATGAGACGAACACGTATGCAAATGCAATGCACATGATGACATGATATGAGATGCATGATAAAGACAACAATACACGAAGACAAAAACCCGTCACCGAGGAAAATAAAATAACTTAGGCCGGAAATGGCAAGAGTTGGGATACAGATAAGGTAAATTACATCTGGGGTGTTACAATGTTAGTGCTAGGCGTTGATGTGGAGAAAATCGAGGGGCCTCAAGTGGATGAAAAGTGGTCAATTCCATTATAAGTTCAACCGTTAAACATGCAATCCTATACAAAATTAATAATTAGTGCACACATGGTCTTCATACATGTATTGGAGAGGACTCAAAATAATAATAGTGTAGCTTACACTGTTGAGAGGAGACATCGACCAGCTAACCTAGTTTATACGACAATACATGTTTGATCTATATGCGAGTGTTATGTTATGAGTTCCGAAGATTGTCACAATTCTATTTTCTAATACAACATATAATTAGCTTTACAATGCAATGATTTATAACATAACCCAGTGTTAACTTACTTGCTCTTGTCTAGATTTTTCATTTTGCAAATATGTTATCAGAGCATGTGTGAACAAAAGAAAAAAAAAGACACTCATTTATGCTATTACAGAATATGTATGAGAAATACAATTATTTTTTTTGGCATTTCCTCATATTAAGAACATTCAAATTGTGTTTATATATTTATATTTTGATGTTATTTTCAATGATTTTATCCTGTCATTTTGACATAACATTTTTGCCACTAAACATATTATTTATACTAAAGATCTTTACTTTTTTACAACTTGTTTTGTTGCTAAATCTTAATTTTTTTCATTTATTCATCATTTATCATAATATTAAATTGTTATTATTAATAAGATGAACGACAATGCAATCCTATAGTACAGCTATGTTCTAGAATTGTATAGTATACTTAAACATTTAGACTATTTGATGAGCTAAACCACATTTAAATGGTGGAAAAACATTAAGGTTGATAATAATCATCTTCACATAACAATGTGTGCCACTTATGTGTACCATAATTGTTTATGTATGTTTATGACTATGTGGTACTTTAAATATACTTATGTAAACAAGGTTCTACAATATAGTACTACTCTAACAATATCCTAGCAAAGATTTGATGAGTACAATTGGATGTTGACAAGTGGTTTCTTCTTAAACCAATTTATCGTCTAAGTTTACTTTTCTTACTTGGTTCAGTTTACATATAATCAACTTGCTTAGACTGCACAACAACGTTGAAAACCAAAATGACATTGCAAACCAACCCAACTTATCAAAATAGATGCATTTCAATAGAAGATTTCAAAATGAACTATTGTTTGAGAAACCATCAATGTAATGTACCATCATGCTACATTTCCTGGCATGTTGGGGCTTACCCTAAAGGCAAGGGGCTAAGGTCATGCGATTATTGCCCTAGCATGTTATCATCCATGTCCATAAATAGATATTTTATAGATCAAGTAATATACTGCTAGTCGACATTTTCTAGGAAAAGTAATTATTGTTTTGAATCATAAGATAAAATAAAAGAAGCAATAGTACTTTTATATTCAACAAAATAATAACGTTACTCTTCAATTGATTTTTTTTTCTCATTTTAAACAGAGATTCGACATCTTTGATTGTTATTCTTCGTCTTCAACTAGAATCTGACATCTCCATAGCACTTATCTAACCTCGACAACCACCAAATACATGCTAGAGGGATGATGGTATCCATAAGGGGCTCCCTTGAGCCATGATGATGTTACATGCACAAGTGGCCTCACTTTTATAAGCAACAACATAACTGAGGCCCGATGAGAAGTACAAAACATTCGAGGAAGTATATGTGGTGGTGACGATCAAATGACAACGTGGTAGTCAAGCATATATCTAGTGATACTCCACAGAGCGACTAAGTAGCCGCCAACCTATTCTTCATGCAACCTTTTTTTATCGCAGGTGGTTATAATGTCAAGAGCGGTCTTCTTTTCCGATCATGAAAGGTGTGTCCTAACATTTGTAGGTCCTTCCACAATGGTTTTTCCCATTACTAGTTGGCGGTGGGGGTTGGGGGGAGTTCTGTAGTAGCAGCAACAAATGCCAGGTCGTACCGATGGGCTACTAAAGTTTTAAGTTGAGCAATTCATATGAAAAGGGAAAACTACTTGGCAAAACAGAAGGTTTATGATTTTGGACCAAAAAATTCCCAATGAAAAATGCAAACAAGCAGGCAAATCCCTCCTTGTACGAATCAGAACTCATGACTAGCCATAGAGGAGGCAAATGCGTAAAAAATTGTTGAATATTTTCTGTAGTGAGAGATAGTGATATTTGGATGGATGATTTAAAATTCTAAAATTAATCCAATTAAAATTCACTCAAAAGCATTTTGGTACCCACTAAAATTATGGATATTTGAATATTTTACGTACACATTGTTTTCATACCCACTAAAATTATGGAAACCTTCAAAAAAATTTAGAAATGATGGAATTATTTTATCAGATTTTTGTTGTTCAATTTTTTCTCATTTTCTAAATCTTTGTTCTTAAAATTTGAACAACGTCCTGTAGTTATATGAAATGAGAGAAGTGCATATTTCAACCCCGAACTCTTGCCCTGGTCTAATTTACAACCCCAAACTCCAATGCCGTCTAAATTACAACCCCCAACTCTCAAAACCGGCTAGGATTCAACCCTTTCCTCTCTGTTGACCGGTTTTGACCAGTCAACAGGTCCAGTCAGCATGCCATGTCAGCAAAAAAAATTAAATATGTAAAATCGAAAAAAATCCAGGAAAAGAAATTAGAAAAAAATCAAATTTCCAGGAAAAAATCAGGGGAAAATAAAAAAACGAATTTCTGAAAAACAAAATTATCAATATTTCCATGAAAAACCAAAAAATACTTAAAATAAAAAAACTCCAGGGAAAAATTTCAAATTCCCAAGAAAAATATTTTAAAATGTAAAATAAAAAAGTTAAAATTTCTAGAAAAAGTAATTTCCAAAAAAATTATTATTTTTATTTTTTTCCCGAAAATTACAAGAAAAAGTTCTCGAAATTTTTTCGCAAATTTTTTTCCCGGGAAATTTTATTTCGGATTTTTTCTCGATCTTACAGATTTTTAATTGTATTTTCTTGAAATTTTGAATTTTTTTCTGATGTGGCATGCTGATTGGATCCGTTGACTGGTCAAAACTGGTCGTCCCTGGTCAAAACCAGTCAACAAGGAGGGGAGGGTTTAATCCTGAACGGTTTTGAGAGTTGAGGGTTGTAATTTAGACGGTATTGAAGTTTGGGATTGTAAATTAGACTAGGGCAAGAGTTTGGGGTTGAAAAATGCACTTCTCTCATATGAAATCAATAAAACACCAGTGGGTGGATTTTAGAGGTGATTTTTGTTGACTTGGTTGGAACATGAAGTGAAGTAGGGGATAATCTTTTACTGGTTCCAAATGAGGGCAGAAAGTGTGTGTGTGGAGGGGTGGGGGGGGGGGCTGATTCAAGTACATAGAGGAATATATAAAACTCCAACCACTATAGTCAATATAGGGCGATGACATGACCTCCAACTTGACGTGGCCAACCTCCTAGACATGCTTCTCCACCTTGGCCTGGACCATGCCCGGTAAAAATTTGTGTTTTGACCCTTTTCTGAAACTTATTCGAGATCTGACCCTAGTTTAAAAAAAAATCGAGATCTGACCCTTTTGCTACCGCCAGGGACCATGGCGGTAGGGTGTAACAGCCTACCGCCAGGGACCTTGGCGGTAGGAAACATCCCTACCGCCAAACATACTGGCGGTAGCCTGTACAACCCTACCACCAAGGTGCTTGGCGGTGGGCACGAGCACGCACTGTGTTCAACACTTGGAGAATTTTGCGGTAGGGCATGCAAGCCTACCATCAGGGACCTTGGCGGTAGGCTGTTAGACCCTACCGTCATGGACTTTGGCGGTAGCAAAAGTGTCAGATCTCGAAATTTTATCAGACTAGGATTAAATCTTGAATAGATATAAAACAGGGTCAAAACACGAAATTTAGTCATCATACGTCAATCTTCGTGGCGTTGGGCTGGCACTGTACTTCCATGCCTATCAGAAGAGGATGTGCTCTAGTAATGGGAGGTGGTGTGTGGCTCCATTCCAGCTGGCAGCAAACCGGTCAATGGCTAGAGCGGGAGTGGAATGTTCAGTCCGCCAAGGGATAAGGCGTGGAGGTGCTCACCCTTTATTTTGGTTGGCTTGTTTAGAAGTGTGTGGTTATGTCTAGTCGACTTGCTGCTATAAAGTGTAAAAAAAAACTGAAAAGAAAAATTACATGGATCTCATTGTAAGAGCTCATGAATATAGCATCGATCGAGACATAATAAAGTCTCAGTCGACTAAGATTTATCAGGACTGTCTTTAGAATATATGATGAGTTCCTAAAAAGTATACTCTTACGGAGCAGAAAGTTGGGTTTTTGTAGACAATTTCTTAAAACCGAGAAGTAGGTTCCTAGAGATGCTCTAATGAGCATCCTATTTTTTTTATCATGTCAAGGATTTTCCATGTTTACTAGTAGCAAGATAAATATCATAACCTCTGTAAGTGTAGGGTAACTAGATAGTTCCATGCCATCATCAAGTTCTGAAACAAAATTAAGCTTAAATTCTACATAAGCGGTCTCATAAACCACCTTAAGTTGCTAGACAATGCCATCATTTTTGCTACAGTTGTATTGATATGAATAACCTCGATTCTATCGAAGTGAGATCCTCTATATTTTGATAGAAGTGATTTGTGCTCTCGGTCGAGTTCAAAAAACTTTTTCCTCGCGCCATATTGGTTGCATTTGTCTAGCGAGTAAACATCAGATCCATTGGTTGCATGTCAGAATAACAAAGCAAGTTACTGGAACACTTCCTAACAGGAAGGAAAATACAAGAGATAGCCAACAAAAACCACGCCGTGACACTCAATACCTTTGTTAGCTTCATGTAACACGGCATGGACCAGCACCGGCCTGGTCCAACTTTCTGTCTGAACACAAACTATTTTAGCAGCCACATATCAAATACTAGTAGTTTTCTGAAGTAGTGCACGACAACTGCTGGAATTCAGAGAAAGAAATCATTTCGTTGCAAGAGTAGGAAGTAGCTCAACAACAAACCCAACTAAATCCACCTTCCCCAACAATAACCACTCCTATAAGAACACACCAATTCGAATGCGAAAAGCACAAACAGCATCTAGCTCCAAAGCCTCCAGCCCAAGAAAAAGCATCTGTCTTCCACTAGCAATCCAAGGAGAGGATTCATCCAATGGCGGGGAGAACCATGTCAAGCAGCAGCAGTATCCTCCTGGCAGCGGCTGTGGCGGCCCTGCTGGTGGCGTCGGCGTCGGCGCAGTCCGGGTGCACGGCCGCGCGCGTCGGCCTCTACCCGTGCTTGAACTACATCAGCGGCAACGACACGGCGCCCACCAAGTCCTGCTGCTCGCAGCTGAGCTCCGTGGGGCAGTCCCAGCCGCAGTGCCTCTGCAGCGCGCTCGGCGGCGACTCCTCGTCGCTCGGCGGCATGACCATCAACAAGACGCGCGCGCTCGAGCTCCCCAAGGCGTGCAACGTGCAGACCCCGCCGGCGAGCAAGTGCAACGGCGGTGGCAGTGCTCCGGGCGCCGCCACGCCAACCACGCCCGAGGTGCAGGCACCGGCAGGGTCTGGATCCAAGACGACCCCGTCGGCGTACCTGCAGGAGAACGGCGGCTCGTCAGTCCAGGGCCCGGCTGGGCTGGTGTTCGCCCTCGCGGCTGCTGCGGTCTACGCCGTGTCATCTCTGTGAGCGTCTGGGGCGCTAGTTGGATGGTCGTTGAGAAATGTATTTCTTTCTCGGTATTATTTGGTTTAGCATTGGGCATTGGTGATTGGTGAGGACCGAGAGGATTATATTGTAGGGTGTTCTGTTCCACATATGTAATATTATTATTGGTTGTTTTCTTTGAGTCTCAGTATATGACCAACAACGGTAAACATTGATTTTTTTTCTTTCAAGAAAAATTAAGAGTGATGACAAAACCTATAGGATTATATATGTGGTAGAATGCCTCTAATGATATTGTGATTGCAGCGTTTTCCTATATTTTAGCATACACACTATCTACTAAATTAAACAAGACGGGGAACATTGTCCCCTTGTTTAATTCTAACACAGAAGTTGTTTGAAATATTCAGAAATAAGTTTTAGATCAATGGGAAGCGACATTTCCATATTATGTCAGTCACTTCAACTTCGGCCCATCGCAAACCACTTTCTTTTTGTCTTCTCTCAAGGAATAAAGCATGCCCGAAGACACTGACGCGCTGGAATCAAAAGGTACCTAAGCTGTATCGATGAATTGTGCCGCTGCCACTGAGCCCGAAAAGACAGACTAGCGTTTTCAACCGAAGCTCTGGTATGGGGAGGGGACCCACAACAACACCCCTCATGAGTCACCGGCGTTGGAGCACAAGTTTTCGCTCGGGTCCTCATCGGTGCCACACGAAGTACCAAGGTCGCCGACCCAACCCGATGCAAGGACCGTCGCCACCAGCTCGAGGCCTCCAGATCTAGACCATGGAGTCGTCATCGCTGAAGCCACGACAACATGAGGATCACTGCTGCCCTCACCAAAAAGCCAACCATCCCAGCACCGAAGTCACCCCCACGCAGCGGCGGCGCCAGGTCTCAGGCAGGCAAGGCCTTGGCCTTGGGAATGCTGAACTTTTTCTTCGTTGACTGTAGCATACTCCTTGTGTTTTTATTTACTTTGCATATTAGCTTTGTCTCAGGTCAAACTTTCTAAATTTTGGCCAAGTTTACACAAAAACAATTAACCCACAATAATAAGTCAATATCATTAGAATCATCATTCAATATATTTTCATACAATATTATATATATATATATATATTGTGAAATCTTAGAATTAATTGTTTTTATAAATTTGATCAAAACTAATATGCAGAGTAAATAAAATGGAGAGAGTACCGTTGTAGGCTTATACCGTTGACACTTAATAGTTAATACCGTTGTTGGCTTCATCCAACACGGCAACGCGGACGACAGTGGTTCAAGTTCAACTATGAACACAAACTATAAACTATTGTAGCAGCCACATGTGCAATATTTTTTTGTGAAGCATCAGCATACGACAGCTGCAGCAATTCAGAAAGAAATCATTTCGTACCACGAGTAGGAAGTAGGGACATGCAGTTCACCAACACACCCAACTAATTCCACCTTCCCCAACAAAACAGCTCCTATAAAATCACACAAATTTGAGCGCCAAAAGCACGAACACACAAGCCTGATCAGCGCAAGCAAGAAGCGTCGAGCCCAAGAAAAAGCCTCTTGCATCCACTAGCAATCCAAGGGGAAGAAGAATCCATCAATGGCGGCGAGAGCCATGTCTGGTAGTGGCATCCTCTTGGCCGCGGCGGTGGCAGCGGCGCTGCTGGTGGCGTCGGCATCGGCGCAGTCCGGGTGCACGGCAGCGCTCGTCGGCCTTTACCCGTGCTTGAACTACATCAGCGGCAACGACACGGAGCCCACCAAGTCCTGCTATTCGCAG
>NW_024115653.1:0-5956 GCF_003073215.2 Triticum urartu
TGAGATCCCCGTCCTGGAACGCCGGGACCTGGCCGAACGGCTGGTCGGAGAAAATCGGAGTTATGAATCAGCATCCAGATCCGGTGGTAGTACCGAAGTACTGTGATCCAAAACTTACTACTCTGCTACAAGAAGGTCGGGTGTTTGTTCTTACGTTTCGGGCGAGGTGGTCGGGGGCCTTGTGCTCCCTGGCATGGAAGTCGACGTCGACGATCTCGTACTCGGCGCCGACCTCCTCCAGGCACACCAGCACCCGCGCCACGTTCGTGAACGCCGCCGACCCGAACACCTTCACCGGCGCCATGCTTATGCTCTGCTCATGGATGATGATGCTCCCCTCCCCTGGTTTATGCGGAAATCTCACGGCCCCTTGATTTATACGGCATACCAAAGAGAGAAAAGAAACAAGGAAAGGTCCAAGACGTCGTACATCATGAAACTTAGTGCTTTGACAAGTTGAAGTGAGGTGACACGTACGTGTCGTGTGGACAACTAGTCGTCGTCTGAATTGTCTACCAGCACTAGCCCTGATTAATAAGCAGCTTCTACGAAGGACATGCCTCTACTCGCTCGGCAGGGATGATGCGTGGATGAGTGCGTCACGTGCCAAAAGAAAAATAATGGACCAAAAGAGGCCGGGATTGAGCATCATAAAAGTAAGCATTAATTTTCTTTTGCCATGATGGATGGTAAATTTGCCATGATGAACAACACTATTACCGCGCAAAAAAAATGACACTATTAGTTTCAGAAAAACACACAAAACTAAGGGGACAAGTAGCACACAAATTGCCATGATATATAACAAGAAACTGCATCATGCCGATATAAAAAAAACATCACAAATTTGATGGTCATGATTGCACGAAGAATCAAATTTACAAATTTGGCATTGATGGTCATGATTGCACGAAGAATCAAATTTACAAATTTGGCATTGATGTAAGTACAAATTTCTATGCTCCACTTGAAAATTTAATAAATAAACATCCGAAACCTGCGGAAATTTTGTTTTCCGCTAATCACTTTTCCTACATGCAAGGCAAACATAGAAATATTTTAATTTGGCTGCGTAAATGTGGTGGAAAAAGCATTGCAAATTTGTCAAAAGTGTTGGTGCTAATCACGTGAAAAATGTACATTTTTTTGTTTTCTGAAAGCATGGCAGATATAGAAGTTTTGTATTGATAGCATGTAAAATTTAGGGATTTTTGTTATCTAAAAAACATGTTAAATACTGGAAAATGTTTCACATGGCAAATTTATATATTTTTCTTTTGTAAAAAGAATAGAAAAAAGTAGAAATTTTGTAACGATAGTGGAAATTATGTCATGAGCCAACGAGGCAAGATAAAATGGTGAATCCTTTTTTTCTTGCCAATGATAAAATGGTGAATCCTAATGCTCACTGCAAAAAAAGTAGGGCTCGTGCGCCATGGCCAGGTCTGTTCTGTTTTTTCGCTGCCATTTTGTTTCAGTTTATAGGTGGTTCTCATTGGGGTTCCCATTATTTTTTCTTTCTGGTTTCACTGCTCTTTTTATTTTCTTTTCTTTCCTATTTTTCTTTCGGTAATTTCTGACCTAGCTTTCTTGTGGTTTTTGTGTTTTTCTCTCTTTTATTTTTCCTTTTTCTCATTTTATGTTTTTATTTTACTCTTTCTTTTAAGTTTTATTTTAAAAACTCATAATCATTTTAAAATTATACATAATTTGTTTATAGTTTCTGCATTTTTAGTTTAACACGGAAATTTGAGATTTTTTTTAAATTTTAAATTTTATACTATTTGTATTTGTTTTTATAAAGTAAAAATCATTTTAAAATTTGAGAAAAAAATTCAAAATTCCTGAAGATTTGTAGAATTTTCCAACATTATAATTTTAAATCAAGAAAATTTTAGTAACACATTTTCGAAGGAGTCCCAAGAACCAGAAAGTGAAGGAAATAAAACGATCAAGGGGAGTAATCCAGACAACACCAAAGTGGTCTAGCCCGCGAGCGAGCGCTCTGCGTGATTGATCAGTGTTTGACGCACAGAGCGTTAAATAGGTCCTTTCAAATAAAACACTGGGGATCGATGGAACAACTCATGAGTCATGTCAAACTAGTAGAATGCCCGTGCGTTGCTACGGGCCTTTTAATTTATTTTTTCTGATTGCATACATTTAATACTTAGTGGATTTTCAGCACATTCTCACCATAACGCCTTGGGACACTTGTCGACGAATTCTGTTTAAACATCGACATAGTCCCCTTAGTTAAATTGCTTCTGTTTTATTGTGCTACGCACATTGACCTATGATGATGTATCTAGAGCACATCTAGATGTGCTCTAGTTATTGCACATCTAAGTGAGTGAATCAAGCATAAAGAGAAAAAGGAAAAAAAAATATTCACACAAATCTCAACGTAAGATCAAATGACATAGGACTTAGATGTGTAATACTTATGACACATCTAGATGTGTTTTATCAAAACTGATAAACTAACTACAACAGATGGACAAAAATTGTACCAGACATCTCTTAATTATCAGAGGAGTCCTAATTATCAACGGTTCCAATAAGGAACATGGACGGATGCCATACATGAGTCAACGCGTCCAATGCTGATTTGGCACTTGATCAAGATATGGTGTTACTGCTTTTCTAGTTCTATAGACAATTTTTCTAAGGATGGCTCCGTCCTACATCATCATATAATTCTATAACCTGAACCAAAAGATGATTAGAATTTAGAAACTAATCAATTGTTGTGAGAGTACAGTGTATGGTATGCATAAAGTATCATGTATGCTAATGACATTACCACATGGATTAAGAATCAAGTAAAGTTGTATATCAAAAATGTATCTCCGCGAAAAGTTTCATCTCGAGCATACTGTTAACCTAAAGGAATCAACAATTAAAGCTTAAAAATAATAAGAAAACAGTAGGAATTCAACAACGTTCATTATTCCATAGAGGTTCTAGGATGGACACCATGCAAAACCAAAAGGACAAGAAACCATGGTAGTTTGTATGAAAATGATTAGCATCAGGACAGAACAATTTTCTTGAAAATTTTCCTTTTGGAGGTACTGACATGCACTTTATTATTAATTTTAAAAAACATGCACTACTGAGATATGAAAAATTATGATACTGCAATAAAACTCTACAATTGAGTAGAAAATGACCAAAGTGGAGAGCTCCATGTGCCTACATGACCTTACTTTTTAAAAAGTTAAAAACAACTTGCCCGCTAAGAGTAGAAAATTGCATCTACTATCTTCTCGGTGTTTGGATTACAAATCTTACCAATATATGCATTCGACTTTACGGCTAGCACACATAATAGAAAGTTGGGGGCATAAGCTATGGCTTATGAGATTGCTTCGACTCACCTTGCGGCGACCCCATCGGCAAGTACGAACCGGGCGGCGACGTCCTCAGGCATCAGGTATTGCGACATGCCGATGTCGATGGCCAGCTCAGAGCCCATGTCATGGTACAACAACGCCGAGTGCCAGGAAACGATGTCTCAGGCGTTGCGACCGCGGAGGCCATGGCGACGTCAAATCGCTTCTTGAAGTCGGCCGCTCCCACGCACGAACGCCGTGACTGACCATTCTCGGTGATGCAGAACACGCTTAGGGTGGCCAACGCCACCCAGAGGTTGTGCCCCATCACTGTGATGCTCACATCCTCGTCCTTGTAAGTGTCCACCAACTTCCGCACCTTAATCAGCAATGACTCCTAGCTTTTCCCCCTCCTTCAAGAGGTACCACACTTAGTAGAAAACACGAAGTACGGCAATAAGTATAAAGAATATGTAGTCCAAATATAAATATATGTTTTGTACATAACATTGACAACCGGATAATGTTAGAAATTTAGGGTTTGCGGTCTACCCCCTAATTCCTCTGCGCTTATCCGTGGTGCCGCTCACAATTCGCATATCTGAGGCTAGGGGGTAGGGACCTTCTTATACTGTCTTTACAAGGAGTCCGCCTCTTATACAGAGATAAGATTCCTAGTCTTTTCCACTAGTGTCCGGTATAGAGTCCAGATCAAATAACCAACCACGATCATATTTATCTGTTTAACGGATTCTACCCGTTATGTCCCCGGAGCACGCGCTTGTGAGCAACGCGTCATAATAGAGTGTAAATTCCTCAAATTACGTAGATCAACATTAGGGCTGTAACCTAACTATACGGTCTAGCTCCTTCCAATTATCAGTGTACCCGGGTAGTCTTTCCAATATAAATAGTATATTGTATTCCATTGATAATCGACCAGCTTCCTTAAGCATATATTACTTAAGTACATTCCAACAAGTGATAATTCCATGATAATCATCTAAAGCAATTCCATGTATAAATACATGTATAATTCCATAATGAGGTATTCCGAATATTAGTAATTTCTAGTAATTTGAATATAGTTGCAGGACACATAATTCCAACATCTCCCACTTGTCCAAAACGATCATTCAATATTCGTAAACCCATAGCCTTAACATGCTTACCAAATACCTCATGACTAATAGGCTTAGTCAAGGGGTCAGCAACCAGTTTAACACTACGTTGAAAATCCAAAGAAATATATAGTGATACCTTCCCTTAGTATGTTTCCTTGCCGTGACACTTAAGATCACTAGAGACCTTTAGTTTCCGCCTAATTATTCCAGCATAGCTGTCCTCGGCGCCTCAAGTATTCCTTCCTCGAGTGTAATGCCACCTTTATAGGCACATTGAGTATTTTGTTCCTTAAGTGAAAATTCCGCATCAATTGTTTTCCATCACATATATCAATAAATATGATTAATTATACATTGAGTCAAATAGATGATAACCATGTTGAATACAATTTCCAAAACCACATAATATCAAATCCATTCAGTACATGAAGCTCCATAAGCAACCATGTTTGGAAAGAAATTCCTGACTTCGGTCAGTGAATCTACACCATATTAGTACTTCACAAAAAGGATATGCTTACCTGGACTTATTTCTCATCTCATAGATACAGTAATAGCTTCCTCCATGTGTTTACCTTTAATATAAATTTGAAAACACGTGACAGGTTGTGATGCACTTTCCACAATCTTATATAATGTGTGAGATTCCCTTAGTTGATCATCTTTCCCTCCACTGCTTGAATGCAGCGTAAATTCTGAAAGCTAAGTTATGATAATATAATGAAGATACATACGAATTCCAGTACCATTTATTATTCTATTTTTTCTCAATAGTTCAAATATAATTCCTCACTAAGTATGGTTCCCTTTATCAAAGGTATTTTAACAGATTTGCAATTTTCCATACAGAAACATTTCAAAATATTTTTCATGTATTTCCACTCGTAAAACATAGGATGTTTCAAATGTTCCTTTCATATGAAAGTTAAAAGATGACCAAGCTTTCACTTTCATCAATGTGACTTTATCATTGCAAACAACAAAAACAATGTTAACGTATACAATAATAATGCAAAATACTTTGCACTTACATTTTTAGATGACCGCCTTGCTTCATTTAGAAACCATATGACCTGCTATTCCATTGATGTGAAGCTTGTTATAAGACCATACATTAATATACTCAATTAGCAAACCATGTATTTAGTTCCTCTTTCCCAAAATTCCAGGAGAGAGAGAGTTTCCACAAAGTATATTTTCCTCTATGTGAATAATTGAATAACAAGAGTGACATTAAATATTCCAGTGAGCCAAATATCCTTACAAAAAAAACACTTCCAGACAATAGGCTTGCAGTTATTTGGTATGACATTAAGTTCCCAAACTATGCTCTTCCTCATTTGAGTTTGTTCCTTCCCTCAATTCTTCCACCCATAGTTGACATTGAAAAAAAAACTTAAAGGGATTTATTGATTCCTCTAAAATTTAGAGTGGCATGTGTTGGGGAACGTAGTAATTTCAAAAAATTTCCTACGCACACGCAAGATCATGGTG
>NW_024115654.1:0-10939 GCF_003073215.2 Triticum urartu
GACAGCAATACACTGCTGGTCTCGCACCCAACGGCAGGACCGAGCTCGTCTCGCGCCCGGTGCCGAGGACGGGTTGATGGAGGCCATTTTTGGCTGGCCTTTTGGGTCTCGGCACTGGAGGCCGCCCAGGGGTGCGAAAGGCGGGTCCTTTCCACTCGTATCTTTGGTTGGGGCAGCGGTAGGGCTCGGGTGGGGTGGTGTCATGGTCTTGGATGCGGGGGCGGTGACCCTGGTGGTGGAACCGCGGAGCTCATGGGCAAAGACGGTGGCTCGGTGCTGCCCGGTGCCACAACCGTGTGGGCAGCGTGGTAGCCGGGGGTGTGGCGTGCGGTGGAGATGCGTGTGGGCGGGGTGAAAACCTGATCTATCTTTGGATGGACCGGCGGCGACGAAGCTCGTTCCCTTTTTGAAGGCGTCGTCGCGGCTCTCGTTGCCCGTCGTGGTGCTCCAAGGGAAACTCTGATCCTCAGATCGGGCAGTGGCGGCACTCCGGTGTCGTTTCCTTCATGAAGGCGCTGCCTTGAAACTCATGATTTATCGTATGTGGCTTCACTTCTACGCGGTGGCGTGTTCACGGCGGTAGCCCCTGGCTGCTCTTGTAGTGCTAGGGGTGGTGTTGTTGCGCTCATCTCCTATGTATCTTGCCTTGATATGTGTGTGCAAGGGCGTAGCTACGTACAGCTAGCCGGTGTCACTGGCACCGGGTCCAATTTGTAGTTGCTTAATATAATCCATTGATTTAGTGTGTAGTTCATTGATTGTTTGACATGTGGGCATGTGTTTTTCTATGTGGACAACGGATAATTTTCAGTCTGGGTCCGCCGCTGTGTGTGAGTGTGTTGTGAGAGCGTGCGTTTGTATCGAGTGCCATTGATTATTATAGGTACAAAGTTAGTATAAAGTTGAGTCAACTATTTTAAAATGAAGGGAGTACTTTATAAAGCGGGGCGAAAGCATTTTTTGGTAATTGACTCTTGCTCTTAGGAGACGCGCCTAGCCCCTTGTTCACCGCAAGGAAATACTCCCTCACGTTCTTATATTAAATTATTATAGAGGGAGTACCAAATACAAAAATACAATTAGTAAAGAAAAACACAATTAGCTATTTGCACGTATACTCCTGACGGCGTATCCACAGGCATCACATTCTACTAGTCTCCACCAGCAGGTACGCACCGGGAAGATAAAGAAATTAGAGCAACCTCACCTCACGTGACACGGAAGCAAACCCAACACGCGTTACCATTACTAGCATGGCCACGTGAGGCCCACTCGTTTCCCGTGCACTCCACGAGCCCCCGTCTGGCGCCACATACCACCGCCTGCTTTCCCCTCCCCTATCAAATCCTCACTCCACTCGCCCCGCCCAGCCAGATCTTCCTAGAACCTTCAGCAACCCTAGGGCCCCAGCGGGAGGCCTCTGCCGCTGCCGACGCCACACAATTAGCTATTTGCACGTATACTCCTGACGGCGTATCCACAGGCATCACATTCTACTAGTCTCCACCAGCAGGTACGCACCGGGAAGATAAAGAAATTAGAGCAACCTCACCTCACGTGACACGGAAGCAAACCCAACACGCGTTACCATTACTAGCATGGCCACGTGAGGCCCACTCGTTTCCCGTGCACTCCACGGCCCCCCGTGCGGCCCCACAACCCCCCGCCTGCTTTCCCCTCCCCTATCAAATCCTCACTCCACTCGCCCCGCCCAGCCAGATCTTCCTAGAACCTTCAGCAACCCTAGGGCCCCAGCGGGAGGCCTCTGCCGCTGCCGCCGCCATGGCCCCCAACCCCGCCGCAATCGCCCTCCTGGCTGCCCTCGACGGCAATCTCCGCCTCCTCAAGAGTAAGTGCCGTCGGCTCTGCCGCCGTCCCCTGTTATATCCAGTGTCGAATGAAATGATGTGTGATATCGGCTTCTCCATTGTCCCGGACACTCTCGTGTAGCAATGCCTATGTAGCGTGGTCGAATCTGATGTTCTCTCC
Organism: Triticum urartu; assembly: GCF_003073215.2. Lineage (NCBI taxonomy): Eukaryota > Viridiplantae > Streptophyta > Magnoliopsida > Poales > Poaceae > Triticum > Triticum urartu. Next base: position 1,990 of record NW_024115654.1, read on the forward strand.
GGTTACTTTCTGAAAAAATTGGGCGTTAATTCCTTCGGCTTTGTTCTGCAAGTTAGGCAGAAACTGCCAAATTTGTGACTGCATGGATAGATAACTTCTGTATTTAGATCGATCTGGAGCCTCAGACGGTGCAAACGGCTCCCTAGTGCACCACGCTCCCCAGAATGTTCATGATTGTATTATTTGATTTTTGTTGCATCTGCAATTTCTCCATGCTAGAAATGTCCAAAAAGATGGATTTGCGGGAAACAAAGGACCCCAAAGGGCTCAACGCACTCCATTTCGCTGCAAATAAGGGGTCCCTGGAGATTTGCAAGTTCCTGTTGGAGGACGTGGGGGTCGATGTCAACTCGGTATCAAGCGTAGGTAAAATCTGTGCACCAGTAACAGGACTTGTTGCCTATATTAGTACTTAATTAGTACTGAAATGCCGCATTCTCCTTGTAGGTGCGACACCGATGTTTTATGCTGCACTCAAGGGAAATCTTCAGGTTGCCAGATATCTTCTCGATCATGGTAGCGATCCGGCGAAACCTAGTGAGAGGGGCTTAACGCCGCTGCACAATGCAGCAGAGCATGGTGCGTTCCTCATTCTTCAGTTCACTTGGTCTCTGAAATAGATGGAAGGCTTACAGGATAGTACTAGCTTACGAATGTTTTGTATACTATTTAGAAGACTAGAAGCTCCTTCTGTGCTTAATATTTGCTTATATATTTATTGTTCATCTAGGGCATTGTGAGATTGTAAGACTGTTGCTGTCCAAAGGAGTTGACGTGGATGTTATCAATTACCGAGGGACACCATTACATATGACTGCTGCAAAGGGTCAGCATCAGGCCATGAAAATTCTGCTGGAGCATGGTGCTGATGTAAGCTGTTGATTTCACACCTAATTGCATTGCATGCAGAGTTATAAAATGAAAAATAAAATGTGAAAAATTAGTCACCTGTAGCTTGAGGATGAAATGGTTCGTTCTCGAGATGCATCAGAATACTTGGTGGACATAATTTTAATTATTAATTGGCCATTCATTTGCCTTTACAGCCCAACAGAGTAGTCAATCATATCTTCTCACCACTAATGATGGCATGCTGTGGGAACTCCTTGGAATGCATGAAGCTACTGATTGAGGTCCAGTAACTTGTCTGCCCAATTTAATGTTTTTATGTTTGACTAATCAATTATATCGACCTCTAAACAATTGTTTGGAGCAGAATGCAAGTTAAATGTGCAGATCCTGTCTCTAAAGCTACCTTTGCATTTTGTATTTTCAATTCAATAGGCTGGTGCTGATGTGAATGGTAATAGTAGCTCTGGACCAACTCCTTTAACGGGGGCAGTTGATGATGGCTCAACTGAATTCGCCAAGTTCTTGCTGGAGGCTGGAGCTGACCCTAACATTCCTAACCAGGTAACATAGCTCCGGCTTTGATGATGCTTCTGTTTAGCTATTTTAATGCTTTCATGCTCGCAGTGTCACCTCCCTTGCAGACCTTTGGCTGCATGGTAATCTATTATGCTACTTCTAAGGTATCCCAAGCGAAGAAGTGTGTTGTATACTAACTATAGACCGATCATGCGTCAAGTATTGTGCAACCAGTGTGTATCTGAATACATCTGCTGGACTTTGCAGTCACCTGGTCAGACATTTCATGATTTGAAGCTGTAGTGATAGATTTTTGTGCCATGGTTTTGATTTTTTTTCACAACACATACAACAGGTTCGGAATATCACAGAATCATGATGCCATTGTGCCAGTTACTTCAAAAAAACGTTAGACCAGTAGGTTCAGATCATACCATTGGAATTCCATTATTGAGATGATTCAACAATGGAATTCCAATGGTATGATCTGAACCTACTGGTCTGACGATTTTAGCGAGTGCCACGATTACTCTGAACCTAACAGAATCGCGGCACTCGCTAAAACTTCAGTCATGTTGCTACATCTCCTCCACATTTTGTTAGGTTCAAAATTCTAATACTGCCATCAGGATGAATTGATGAATAACTAGTACGATTTTCTTTTGACGGTATAGTGCAGAGAACTAGGGTGAATCGTGCCTGTCTTCCAATTCATGACTTTGATCATCCACCAAATTCCTTTTTCATACTGTTATATCTTCCATTTTCCATGCGGTGTTATATTACATCTTCCGGTTTTTTTTTGTAACATAGCACGGGGATATTCCAATCAAGAGAGCAGCAGTCCGTGGTCAACGTGAACTTGTTGAGCTTCTGTTTCCTAAGACAAACCCAATTCCATCTGTGCCTGATTGGAGTGTTGATGGGATAATTACAACTATGAAATCTCCACAGACCAGGGTTCAGGTATGTGTGCGATTTGTTACTTGATTGTAGGATAAATTGTACTCCCTCCGTTCCGAATTGCTTGTCTTAGATTTTTCTAGATACGGAGGTATCTAGCATTAAAATGAGTCTAGATACATCCGTATCTAGACAAATCCAAGACAAGTAATTCGGAACGGAGGGAGTAGTTTGCTATTTAGATTGGAGTAAGTCATGATGCTCTTATGGATGCATTCCCCTTGAAAAGATTTCCACACAGTGCAAATTCTTATGACCAGTACATACATGATTGCATCCATGGTCTATTCCTGTGACCCCCTTATCTACGTGTTCTTTGTTCTTGATTTATTTCCGCTATGACAACATATCCTAGAAAATATGGTAATTGACACATGGTAATATTGATTATATTGTAGCTGCCATGTTCTCTCTCCAAGCATGTATGTTTTTAATAAATGAATAATGGTAGAAAGATTGAAGTCGCTACATCTGTACCGGCATTGGGAAGCCATTGAACCCACAATTATAGGTTACTCTGCAGGTATTTGATTGGAGGATGTTACACATTAACTGAATTTCCTGTTGAAGTTTGTGTCAGCATTTTTTTATTAGCAAATTGCTCACAAACTTCAGTGGTTCTGGTCATGCGGGCACTTCCTCCAGCCAAGTCAGCAGTGTTAACAGAGGAAACATATGTCATGATTATTATTTTAGGAATTTTGACCAATATATCAAGATTATTATTTTAGGATTTTTGACAAGGAGCACATTTTCAACTGTAGCACCTACTGTGCTGCCTGAATCAGTCACATTCTCTATGCCTTTAAAGTTTAACCAAAATGCCTCTGTTCAGGATAGAGCTTCTGCAGAAGAACGGAAAGCTGATTTGAAGTCACAAGGGAAGGAAGCATTTGCAAAGAAGGACTACTTTACAGCAATGTACTACTATGGACTGGTAAGTGACTAAGTGCATGAACTAAAATAACTTGTTTGGAACAATACAAAATAAGTTCAGAAGAAACAGTAGTTCTAGGAGAGAATTCCTTATTTGGCCCTTCCTTAAAATTTGGTTCCCTTTTTGGCCCTAATAAAAAATTTCTTCCTGTTTTGACACTCAAACTTCATTTTGTTCCCTATGTGACATTTCTGTCAGTTTTGGCAACTAACACTGTTAAATGCGACATGAAAAGTCCATTTTATCCCTGGTGTAGTTTGTGCCGTGCGTTGGTGTGTGTTCTCGCTTGCATCTCAGACCAGCGGAATCGATTCGTACGTGTGTACTTGCGTATCCTCCGGAATAATACATCCAGCAGCCTGCTTGCCTATGAGGCTAGCTTCCATGTACGTGGTGGTCAGATCCCGTTGCAAATAAACGACGACGCAACCTCAGCTTCGTGGATGCTGAAATCGAGGTCGGGACCGGCGGGACTGACGAAGCGGCGGGTGCCGAGCTTGAAACTGTTCTTGGCCATGTCTAGAGCTTGACGGAGAGATGTCCTGAGAAGCAGATTAGGTGGGTGCGCTGCCAGAGATTGAGGAATCACATCGGCTGGTGGTGGTGGGAGGTGCAGCGGTAGGAGGTAGCAGGGGGTTGGGCGCCCGTGCGACGCACATCTCGCGTTGCCTGTGAGGCGCCCGTGACGGTGCCGGGGATGGCCCGCTGGACGACGCTAATTTAGGCGGTGGAGCAGATGATGCTCCGACGGTGGCGCCGATTCGCGGAATCTATGATGGGAAGGGACGAGAAAGAGGGGAGAGCAGCGACGCCAGCTCGAAATTCACCGCCGCGGCCGTCGCTCCCTCAGGGCGGGCACAGGAACGACTCCCCACCATGGCCGCCTCGCCCGTGACCCTCCTTCACTGCGACTTCCACCTCGGCCGCCCCCTCCTCCATGTTGCTCTCCGCGCCGCGCTAGGGTTAGGGCTCAGGGAGAAGGGGATCGGGGGAGAAGGGGAGAGAATCGGGACGGTTCGGCCAGAAAAGGTTTTTCTGTTTCTTTTTTTTTCAACGTGCTAAAGCAGGGGTAAATAGGAGTTTTCATCTCGTAGTTGACGGTGTTAACAACAAAGAATGACAAATAGGAGTTTTCATCTCGTAGTTGACGGTGTTAACAACAAAGAATGATGGAAGTGTCATGGAAGGAAGAAAATAAAGTTGTAGTATCAAAAAAGGAAAAACAAAATTTCTAGGGCCAAAAAAGGAACCAAATTTTTAAAAAGGATCAAATAAGGAATCCCCTCTAGTTCTAGAGCATCAGGTTCAGGATTGAAAGTGCAGTGACTTCAGATTTCCTTGTAGCAGTACAATTTGTTTACTTAATGAGGGTTGGTAAGATTGACGGATGATTCATCATGGTTTATGTTGAAATGTTTGTGAAGGCATGGGTGTCTTACATCAGGATCATACAATAAGAGTAACTACATTTCATTTAGGGTTGACACTTCATCCGCGACACCCTTTTCTGTTCAAGTCTGATGAGTGCTTATTTGTGCTTTTCTTACATTTAAACTAATGAAAATGCCTTCAGAGAGCCTGTTAGATCCAGTTATCATTGCATGGAAAAATCATGCGATGCTGACCACATGCAAATGTAGGTGATGGAGATAGACCCACTTGATGCGACCCTGTTTGCTAACCGGAGCCTCTGCTGGCTGCGCATGCGAGAAGGGGACAGGGCACTGGCAGACGCTCAACGGTGCAAAATGCTGCGTCCTGGTTGGTCCAAGGCATGGTACCGAGAGGGCTCAGCTCTCAGTTTCATGGAGGTATAGTTGGTGTTCAAATCAAACCTTTCAATCTGATTCAGTCTCTCAACCTGTGTCTCACTTCCTCTCATGGCGTCCCTCCATTTACAGGATTACCAAAGGGCAGTTGATGCGTTCCAGGAGGCGCTGAGACTCGACCCTGACAGCAGTGAGATCAAGAAGATGTTAAGGTAATGATGCCCTTGAATCTTGCATCGTTGCCCCTGTTTGAATCTTGTTCCAGTTTTGAGGTTTTCCGATGTTTTGACGCCTTCCATTCTTGCAACCTGCAGTGAGGCCAAAAGTAAGGCTACTCGCTAAGAGTAGGACCTGCGATGGAGCTGACATATAAGCAAGTGCCTATGTCCTACATACCTGTGATCATCCTGTCTTTTCGCCGGCTACTAATCCACTACCAGGCTTGCTCGTATTGCAGCCGTTGACAAGCTAGCTACTTTCGAACTGTGCTCGAGGGCAGCTGCGGAGCTTCAACAGGAATAAGAGCAATCAAACGTATTGTACTACTATGTATTAGCCGTGAAGGAAAATGAGTTGTTAGATGCACCAACAAATAATAGTTCATGAAGTTCTTTTACCTGAGATAGACGAGGCCAGCATGAAAATCCCTTGCAAGTTAAAATCCCCTTCAGCCACCTTGGCCAATTCGGTTGCCAGGGATCCTCCCGGGATCCCCCTACTTTCCCTGGATAGGAAAATCACGAGCTGAATCAACCCAGAGGAGCCGAGCCTACCGTGCAATTCGGTCGCCTGCGAAGGGGAAGGACCCCCTCCCTTTCCCTGACTGTTGCCGGGTGTGACTTTCACGCCTCAAGAGGCTGGGGACAAAATCCTCGCTCGCTCTCGCAACTGAGTGGCGGCGTTGGATGATGACTACGATTTTTCTCCGTCCGGCGGCCGGGACCGACGCCCTAAGAGCAACGGACCAACGCCCTAAGAGCAACTTGGGGTCAAAGTGAACACAAAAGTTGGCCCAATGCGCCGGGCCAAACGGAGGCGCATCCGCTTTTTATTCGTCGGACGATCCATTTCTGACCTTTTTATCTGTTGGACGATCCATTTCAGACCCAAATTTAGGCCTCACACCCGCCTACTCCTTTTGGCCCACCAGGTGGTAGCATGTAGGCCATTCTCTTCCTGCCCATCGATAACAAGCCCCTGCCCGCCCCACTTGTCGTCGCCGCCGCCCAGCTTCGATGCCCTTGCCAGCAGTACGGACCCATATACCTCCGCCAGGCCAAACGGAGGTGCGTCCGCTTTTTATTCGTCGGACGATCCATTTCTGACCTTTTTATCTGTTGGACGATCCATTTCAGACCCAAATTTAGGCCTCATGCCCGCCTACTTCTTCTGGCCCACCAGTTGGTAGCACGTAGGCCATTCTCTTCCTGCCCATCGACAACAAGCCCCTGCCCGCCCCACCCGTCGTCGCCGCCCAGCTTCGATGCCCTTGCCAGCAGTACGGACCCATAAACCTCCCCCGCACACGGCCACCTTTTCGTGTCCTTGCCATCATTGCCTTGCCTTCGGGCCACCGCGGATCCCCCCTCGACGTCGCTGCGACCACGAAGTTGCCCCCGTGCCCCCGACCAACTCCTTCGTCTAACACTGCCAGCCAGCTACCTGGTCCATGGAAGACGTGTATCTCTTCGCCGGCCAGCTTCTTCGACGACGCCCGCAGCTATTCAATAGTTTGCCCCCAAGGTACAAATGGACTCCGCTGACAGGTTCTTTTTCCATAATTTCCTCTATGAGTCCAATGATTCCCCATATGACAATAAGGAGATGGTGGCTTTTGTGTTGGTCGTCCATGATCACCTTAGTAGGCAGTAGCCGTTGTTCCGGGGCTCGATCCCGGGGCACGCTCCGGCATTGAATCGCAACCGAGAGAGGTGCCATTTCCTTCAACGCTCACCAGTGTTTGCAAGGCTTGCCGAAGGCCACTGCCCGTCGGTGAATGTTAACATCAACGACCACAACTACAACAAAAAAATATTACCTAGCTGACGGTATCTATCCTTAGTGGACAACTATTGTGAAGACAATCTCTAACCCTGTATGAGAGAAGAGGAGGAGACTTGCACAAGAGCAAGAGAGTGCTAGGAAGGATGTGGAACGTGCCTTTGGTGTTCTGTAATTTTGATGGGGCATCGTTCGGCATCCTGCTAGAACTTGAAGCACCAAGAAGTTGTCGGAGATGATGACTGCTTGTATGATCATGCACAATATGATCGTAGAGGATGAGCGCCCGAAACGTATCTACGACCAACGCTTTCAGTTCTAGGATGATAATGTTGTGTCTGAACATGGAGAAGCGGCAACGTTTGCACGGGTCACTTAATTTCATCATCTGTGTGGTGATTAGGAAACTCACATTCAGCCGCAAGATGATTTGGTTGAGTATATGTGGGTTCATGTTGGCAACCAATAGATGTATCTTTTTTATATGTATTTGAGACAATTTAATTTTTATCTGACTTGTAAATTATGATATATTTATTTGGCTTGTGAACTATGCTATATTTGTTTGCTTGTGAAACTATGTAAAATGTGTGTATTTGTTTAAAAACGACAGCAAGCCTAGCGCGCGTGCAAAATTGGGTCTACGCGTTAGGTGTACTGCCGACCCAACAAAAACAAGGCGGACGATGATCGGCGGTCGACCCAAATCCGTTTGGGTCGACGCGTTGGAGGTGCTCTAACTACCTATACAAAGCAATCCGCCTCCACGCTCTGCCAGGTCGCGTTTTGATCTTTCTACCAGCCATATACAAGGCCTTAACTTTAAGAAGGGCTTTCCAGCACGGAGAATCATTGAACCTGGGTTCAACCGTAGCCACAGTTCTTTTTTTTGATTCTTCGTGCTGGAAAGCCCTTCTTAAAGTTAAGGCCCTGTATATGGCTGGTAGAAAGATCAAAACGAAATCAGGAGATCTAACTAGAGTGTGGAAAGACTCTATTAATGGGTCTAGACCATTCCAGGACTATTACCCCCTGCTGTTTGACATATGCACTGAGCAGGACTGCACTGTCGCAAAAGTCAAAGCTGTGACTCCCAACACCTTCTTTAGAAGAAGGCTTACCCCTGATCTTCAGAGGCAATGGGAGGATATGAGGAAATATATTGACAGTATACAGCTGGGAGTAGGGGGGACCAAGTATACTGGGGGCTAAATGGTAATGGTAGATTTTCTACCAAATCTATGTACAAATGGCTAGAAAACCCTCTTAGTGGCTGTCACTATAGATGGATTTGGAAGGCCAAGATCCCCCTCAAAATCAAAATTTTCCTGTGGCAGCTATCTCAGGATGCTGTCTTGACTAGGCAAGTTATGAAGGAGAGGAGATGGCCTGGGGATCCAAATGCTCCTTTTGTGACAATATTGAATCATCCCGGCATTTGTTTTTCACTTGTCCTGTGGCTAAAGTGGTGTAGCGTTGTGTTGGGATGGCTTTAGGGACGGACCTCTGTCCAAACAGTTACTGGCAATATTTCTCCTGGTGCCACACTTTCCTTCCCTATGGGAAGAAATACTATACTGTTGGCCTGACGGCCGTTTGCTGGGCTATCTGGTTGGCTAGAAATCGAGCCACCTTTGAGAAGAAACAGATTAAGACACCGTTTGAGATTGTGTTTTCCGTGTGCTCCTTTTTGCTATATTGGGCAGGTCTTCAGCAAGGTGATGAAGTCAAGGAGCTACGCAGTGGGGCGGTGATGGTCAGGTCAAGCACTATGAGCATGATGAAGATGTGCGAGGCGGCGAGGAGACCGATCGAGGGATAATGATCTCGCAATCTCGCCTGCTGTCATAGTTGCCGCTGTCGTTTCCAGCTGCTGTCCGTTTTCTATTTGGCTCTTGTGATGAGCTTTTGG